>NC_047141.1:21751445-22001703 GCF_009829125.3 Periophthalmus magnuspinnatus | reverse complement strand
AGGGCTATGGGATCTCAGACAGCATGTATATGTCCCTTTAATGCATCTAGCACACACCATGGTATTCTCAGTCCAAGTTTCAAGTACAGGTTAGAACATTTGTGTCAACTGTACACTGCAAAGAACGAAATAGCAAGAAGAGAAATGTTGATCATTTCAAATGACTTGAATACAGGAAATATACTGAATGTGAGTGGTTTGAATAGGAAGCGTTCACATTCTACAATTTTATGTCATAATTATCAGGCATATAACTCAATGGGACATGTTTTTGCAGAAGAAATCTTTAGCTCATGATCCACATATGTTGCACCTTATCATTATTTTTTAGGCATTGGCTCCACAAGTTTATTTTTGTACATCATAATATGTTGTTAGATGGGTTTTGTTTAAACAAAGCCAGTTTTGTGGATTCACCCTTTGGCCAGTGTAAAAATAGGCTGCTGTTACTCTAAGCTGGGCATGTTGTAGATTTATTATCCAGGAGAAGCAAGGGGCTGGGTGAAGACCATTCTTTGCAAAGGCAGCGTGCTATTTTCGGGTTGTTACTCACTGCAGGGCACTTAGGCCAGATACAAAACACTCTTTTGCTCAGTGGGGACAGTTCTTAAACATTTAAAACTGCAGTGGCTTGTAATGTACTGGCCTCAAGTTACTTTTAAGATATAGGTCAATTAAAACACAGTAAAATTATGTGTGTCATGTCGTTTAAGCCCCTAAGTGGGAAGCATAAATGATGATATCTCCTCAGCTTCTTTCTGGTAAACGCTCTACATTTGACATAAACATTGCATACAGGTGCTGAACCTAGTTTTTACTGTCTGTAGTGTATAACATGGCCAAATCAGTGAACCGAAACTCTAAAATGGAGCAAATAATAAAAGTGGACAAAACACATAGGTAGCTAACAGAATTTATAGCACAGTAAAATTGCATCAGATAAAACAGTCTAGACCAATAATTCTCAAACCTTTTTACACCAAGTACCACATAAGAACATTTTCAATTAGAAAGGCAGACAATATTGAGAAACCTTGGTAACAGGCAAAATAAATTCTATCCAACCAGCCTTTCTGTATCCTTAGCAAAGCAAATTTCCTCTGAATGTATAATTAGTTTATGCTGGCATTTGAACACTGAACCGTGCATGGTATGGAAATAGATATTTTCTGTTGCACTATTTCTTCACTTGTTTAACTCTTCTTCTGACTTATGTCCTAGTGGCTGTGTGTGTTTTTCACTCTTTGATGGAAGCAAGCTGTCCAGCTGTGCCTTCAGTCTCTTCACCTCTGTGTCCTCTTGTAACAGAATGAATATTACTGTAGGTTAGACTTTCTGTGGAAGAACAAATTCAAGAAGGAGTGTGAGGAGATCGAAACCATGGAAAATCTCAACCGGGTTTTACTGGAGAACGTCCTGCCCGCTCATGTGGCGGAGCACTTTTTGGCACGAAACTGGAAAAATGAGGTAGGACACAGATAAGTACATTGTATATATTGTTAGTATGTTTATAAAATAAGTAGACATGTTGTATGTTAAGATGTTATTGTTTTGCTTGGAATATTCCACAGTAAAGCATTAAACCTATTTTGCATTAATTTAATTGATACCTTGATAAACACTATTCTTAAAATGAGTGGGATCATCTTTCCCAACCGATCTCATCTTGGTCTGGTGGTGTCATCTGCTTATGTCCATGGAGATAGATTATGTTTAATGCCATATCAAGAAACATTTCAGGCAAAACAACACCAAACCCTCCACCAAAAAAGTTACATAATACACCTTTATATTAAATGTTAAATTGTATCTTTTACAAAAGTGTCACAATTATTAAGTTTGTTGACACAATATTTATTCCCTGTAGTTCACACAGATCACTATTTTTACTTCTCTATTTATTTTGATTTCCCTTCTGCAGGATCTGTATCACCAATCCTATGACTTGGTTTGTGTGATGTTTGCATCGATCCCAGACTTTAAAGAGTTTTATACTGAGTCAGACGTCAACAAAGAGGGCTTAGAGTGCCTCAGGCTTCTCAACGAGATCATTGCTGATTTTGATGAGGTAAATTCCCCCAGACTTTGTTGAGTATAAATGCAAAAACAGGGTTGATTTTTGGAAGCATTTCTAATCTACGGTGGTATATTTGTGAACAGCTGCTGTCAAAGCCTAAGTTCAGTGGAGTGGAAAAGATCAAGACCATTGGCAGTACTTACATGGCTGCTACAGGGCTCAACACAGCATCTGGGCCAGAGTACACTATGCAGGTGCCCTTTTCAAAACACCAGTTATTCTCATTTATTATCTGTGTAATTTGTTATGTATGAAGTAAATTCAAATTAATTCACTGATTGAGAAAATGTGCTTACTTTGCAGGAACATGACAGGCAGTACATGCACATTGGGACCATGGTGGAGTTTGCGTTTGCGTTGGTGGGCAAACTGGATCTTATAAATAAACATTCCTTCAATGACTTCAAGCTGAGAGTTGGTGAGGGGTTTTTTTTTTTCCCACCATAAAGAAGATATTTTAGCTGATTCATCATAAAGAATATGCAAAACTACTTTCATTTTAATGTATGTATCAATATTCTTCTGGCATATTTTTTATACCTGCTGCTATTACTCAAGAAGACGAGGCTGTAACATTAGATTATATCATATTGGAATATCAAAGCCATGTACAATGCTGAATATAGTAATTGTGAGTGGTGAACATTTTCCAGTCCTCTATGAGTTAAGAGCCAAGCCTCAACACCTTGAAGCTGTCTGTCTATCCCAGCATGCCTTGCTCCATTAACTCAGCAGTTTGTCTGTATTGGCCAGTGCCTCCTGCTGCTTCCAGAACGACCCATAATGTTTCTTCAGGGAAAGGCAGGAGTCACCGCCCACTGGGACAGAACAAAACCAGTGGCTGTGTGCTCCGTCTACACTCTTATCTGAAGTAGAGATAACAGCAATGCACATGAATAAACCCATGTAGCCATAGACACTGATGCTAGAGACAGAGTGCAGGGGACCACTGTCCAATAGAAAGGAAACAGCTCAACTGAATTGGATTTCACTTGATTTATTTTATGTGGATATATATTTGAATGAATTTAACATAATACATTCCCCCTGCATAAATAAATACAATTATGGTTGTAAGATTGTTTTGATGTTCAACTTAGTATTACTGTTAGTATCACTAATACTCCGTTGTTGCAAGTGATTATTTATTGGCATTATAAAGATTTATTGACACAGTAAACACATTATTGTTGTTTACTAGTCTGTAATCAAGTCATAGGGTGCAACAATTTAATTCTATGTACCAATACCCAGCCATCATTACTGGAGAGCATTCTGTTGAAGATGTCAATTGTTTAACTGTCCATACTTGTCCTTTCAGGTATAAACCATGGTCCAGTGATTGCAGGAGTCATTGGAGCCCAAAAACCCCAGTATGACATTTGGGGGAATACAGTGAATGTAGCAAGCAGAATGGATAGCACTGGGGTCCTGGGAAAGATACAGGTAAAAAAAAACAAAAACAAAAAACAACAACTTGATTTGTAAAACAGGCACAAATTTAATCTCCGCTTACCGTTCTTTTAATGTCAATCTTTCAAGTTGGATCTCAGACTATAGTTTGATAGCAGCCATACCTGATCTGTACTATTTTTAAACTTCAATTTTAAATGTCAACTCAGATGTTCAGAGATAAAACATATTTCATACATGTTATAAATGATGGCTGGGCTTGTGTTTGATGGCTGATAAGATAGAATGGTATGTTGCCTTAGAGACGTATAGGGCAGGAAGCTTCTGGTCTCTAAAGGTAATACACTTTTGATAGAGCCATCTGCTGTGCGGTCTGGAGACACCGCAGAGCTTTCAATTGCATCCTCAGATTGCCTGTTGATATTTATATAGAGATGGACGAATTAAGGCATCAATAGGAAATGTACCACCATCTATTTATTTTTGTTTGACAAAAACAGAAATAGGATTGACAACATTCTCATCAATAAATAAAGACCTTGGTATTATGCGAAATGATGTCATAACAATAACACGTAGGACATTGTGTACAGCAATGATTGAATAGGATTTTCTTTAACAAAATATAATGTTAAGACTTGAGTGGTTGCAGAAAAGCATACCAATGATAGCAGCATTATTCAGGAAAAGAAAAAAAGTCATTTTAGAAACACTGAAACACTAAAACATAGGCCTTTTAGTATAATACAATTCAAGAGTTCATACTCAAACTGAATGTTTCAGTTGTGCTCCTCTGCCCTGTAGGTGACAGAAGAGACCAGTCACATCCTCCTGGCTCTGGGATACATGTGCTCATGCAGAGGCATCATCAACGTCAAGGGCAAAGGAGATCTACAGACCTACTTTGTGCACACGGAGATGACCCGCTCACTGTCCCAGGGCAACGTCATGCCCTAAGACTCCAGAAAACTGGCTATGTTTACACTGGCACAACTGACAGACTATCTGTGACAGGAAATGTTTGTTCCTGTCGGACCTATTAAGTTACAAAGTGAATCAGATCTGGGATACAAAGAGAATCAATAGAACTGGAGCCTCACGGCAGTGCTCCCCTGCTGTAGAATACATTTAACACTTTTGTAAGTGAACATGTAGCATGTGCCGCAGGAGTAGGCTCCCTCTGAACTCATCAAGAATGGATTCAGATTAGCAAGAGTAGTGGTTCTTGGGTTTTGAGAATCTATTGATGATTTAGTTATAATAAAATGTGACAAAAATAAACAGTCCAACAACATACTGGAGGCAGAAGGGAAGGTTGCACAAAAAGCTTATCGGAGTATGTCTGGATGTTGGATGAAACTGTTAAAACTTGTTTAGAAAATATCCACCGAACTACTCGAGCAGCATCTATGAATCTAGTATTATATTCATGCAGAAGCCCTTTCTCTCAAAACTGTCTGGAACAAATTACTTGCAGAGACAAAACATAATTGTAAGTACAGGCAAAATGGGAAAAGGCTAAGCAATTTGAGAGTCTGATCCACAGTGTGTACAGGGTAGCTTTAATGTCTGTGTACATTGGTTTTGTAAGAAAAGAAAATACTAGCAAAAAGTGTTTTGATGTTTTGATGATGCCATTGTTTTGTAAAAATGTCATTAAATTTCTATGTATTTAAACATCACTGTGTAATATTATGACTGCATCTTTAGACTTGTATTAGTTTGAAAACCAGTCCTAAATACTATACGTCAGAAATGCATTATTTGACATCACAGAGCAGGGCCACTCCTCGTAGAATCCAGTATTCTGGAGGAAGTGTTGTTTTCAGATCGACAGCTGCAATGTAGTTTAGGTCCGTCCTGACAGGCTTCTTGTAGATTGGGCATATGTAAAGGTGGGGGTCTTTAACACCTAGAAGAAAAAAAAAGTATCATCAGTTTCATATCATCAAAGTCTTCTGAAACACAACTTTAAAAATTATTTGAAACTAAATGCTACTATGCATTTTTAATTTTTTTTTTGGATTGGACTGTTACGCAAATTTGATGTCAAAAAGGGCATTCATGTCAGTGTGTCTGAATACACTGTGCCACAATCCCTGCTGATCTATTCTCCAAAAACAGCAGTACGTCTGGCATTTAAATGTTACATCTCTGAGTGACTGTGTGGGATGTAAACTTTGAGATGGCCAACAGCATAGATTAATACTGATAAGGACATACCACAATCCCTCACTCACCGTTATTCTCAGCATACATCCTAATAACAGGCATCATCTCAAACAGGACTTTGGTTTTGGAGTCAATGAGTTTGCAGTTGCGGCGGTCCCATCCAGCTCCCTCCAAGTAAAGGCCATAGACATAAACCCCCTCGACTGGAGCCTGAGTGATGTCATCCTTCATCCACTTGGTCACCTCGTTGCACAACACCATACGGTCCAGAGCCCAGCCTTTATTTGCACGAGTAATTTCCTAGAGTTTACAGAGACCATAAATAAAACAGTAAAAAAGCTCAGAATGAAGAAAAATGCATGCACCTACACATGCACAAACTTAGACATGTTTATGATGCCACACACCTAAGATGACTGCTCTACTAATACATTTAAGTGTATAAAAAACAAAAGAAAAAAATTACAATACAAAATTAGCTTTATCATTCCTGACCATTTTACATTTTAAAGTAAATGGTTGGCTCAAGAAACAATTTGGCTCTACTTAGAGTCGTTAACAGACAGAATAGTAGCCCTTTACATAAAGGCTATTTTTGTGTCCAAGGATGATTTGTTAAGAGACAATATATTTTAACCCTAACACTAGTCTCTAAAATAGATGCCTTTTAACAAGGGGAATATATGCATGTAGTTGCGTGTCTGTCTTGTGTATTCATGCTGTGCTGTGGCGTGTGTGTAAACGCATGTCACTGAACATGGCGGTGTGCCTGCCTCTCCCCTGCGTGCCATCTGCTGTCCTCTGATGGGGAGTAGGTTTGGGTAGAGGAGATGCCGTGCTCTACCTGTCTCATAGCTGTCAGGAAGCCCTGTGGGTTGAAGAAGCCTGTCATCCAGAAGCAGTTGGGGCGCCCTTCAAAGATCCAGGCCTGAAACTGACGGTTCCGCTCAAGCAGCTCCGTGAACCAAAACCCCAGGGTACTGGAGGCCCATGATGCCTGCGCAGGACAGACAAACAAGCACACAGGACCACCATTACAGCACAACATAGAAACTGTCATCCGAAAAGATCTGAGGGAAGCCAACCGAGTGACAGAAAAGACTATAAATGTATTATTCAACAGCATGGAATAAAAAACTATATACTGTACCAGAGTGAATATGACATACAGGGCAATGTAAGCAGCAGGCAGAGACATTGGCTTTGTTTATATGCACACAAAATAGGATCATTATCTGATTTCTGATTACTGAAATGTCATGTAAACAGTATATTTGATGTGAGTAATCTGATTTATTTCTGATTGACCACACCTGAGCAAGTTTTGACAAGGAAAATCATGCAAAAAAAGGGCAAAATAATGAGGTAAACACTAAAATGAAAGACATATGTTATTTTATGGCACATGCCAGCAAGTTTTGATGATCAGTGATATGTATGTAAATAAGAGATCAGAGCTAATTATTAGGTTATCTGGTTATTCTAGTTACCACATTTTAGTTGTCATGTGAATGAACCCATTCGCTGTATATATACAGAATAATAATAATGCAGAATGAATGTACATACAATAGAGAGAAAAATAAAAACTGCAACAATGTAAAACATACTTTCTTCCAGCGAGTAGGAATGCGGGCATCGTACATGCAGTCCAGAGCATCCCGTAGGTTCTCGCTCATGATAATGGTCCCATCTATGGCCAGTTTGAGGTCTGTAAGGGTGTTCCGGACCAAAACAATGACCCTCTGCATGCGGTCGATCTCCTGTCTTAAGAAGATGTTCATGGGATGGAACGGGCCCATCTTCTGGAGACGATCCCTTACCTAGTTAGTGCATTGGTCAAAATAATTATGTTAATATTTGATTAAGTATGGAATTAATTAATACAAACTAATAGATGTCTAATAGCAAGGCAATGTCCTCTCCATCAGTGCAAGTTTTCTAAACAATAGTTCTAAAAAGTAGTGATATTACTCAAACTTACAGTGACTGATTGTTGCAGGTGAAACGACTTTAAGGAACATTATTAATATGGCACATGTGCAAAGCACATGTTGACAACAAATTATAAGGTGCAACATTTGGATTTTCTGTGTGTTTCAAAAGCAGGGAATAGGGATCAATTTTTGACAAAAAAAAAAAAAAAAATCTAACACAACCTGTGCTTTAGATGATTTATTGTCAGCTGGAGTGAAAGACTGAAATATCACTTGTAAAGAATAATGACCGCTGTCCTATAAGATTGAGTAAAAACCTACGCTAGCATAAAAACACATTTTGAAGTCTGGCCCCTTCCCACAACCATGGACCACTTTGTTTGCCACTTGCACCACTTTGCGCACATGTACAGTGAGGGACATTGCACTTCGCTATCACCAACACCAACTCCCCTCAGGCAGCTCACACATCTGTCTGCACACACAAACCTCAAATGGCACGTAGTCAGGGGGAAGTTTCTCCAGCATGTCGTCAGCCAGTCTGGACACGATCGCCTCTCTGGTCTCACCCCCACCGGAGGAGCTGTCTTTGGGCTGGATACTGAGAATAGTGTCCAGCACATCCTTAGCGAGTTTGCTCTGGTAGGTGATGTCAGCATTGGGGTGTAATCCAAATACCTCTGGAGTGTCATAAGATGGTAATCCCTGTGGAAGATGGACTGAATTACAATTTGGAGAATAACAAATTAGGAGTAAAAAACATAAGGTGCATTGTACCATAATCCCAGAACCTTTTCTCCAATCTAGAGTTGCCTTGTTAATTGACTCCTGATGCTCTCCAGACAATCCTTTTAATCAATTAAGGCTTGAGGCTGACATTCTGGCAGGTGAACTTTAGCGAATCAGGGATTTTCCTTACGTTTGGGGCATTTTTAGGTTTTTATTTGGCAATAACCTATTTATAGTTTTTATTTTTTGCAATATGAACTAATAGGGTTGTGCGATCATCCAATCTAATAATTTTTTTCACTCCAGCAAAATATGTCAACATGTATATATGTTGACAAATTTTGAAGAAAAGTTTGCCAAGTTTATGTTGGTGAAATTAATATTGAATACACTGGTGAAATTAATCCCCCCCCCCCCCAAAAAAAGTTCCAGTTGCATATGTAATGTCTATTATCCTGCTGTTTTTGAACTTTGCGTTGCAACAATGGAATTTCCCCATTGTGGGAATATTTTATCTTAAAATCTAATTAAAAATCGAGATTGATCACTACGAGAGGATAATAAAATCATCATTAATTTTATTGCCATATTACCTAGCTCTTCTCAATAATATTTGGCCTTGAATCCAGAATCCAAAAAAATAAAAATGGGACTATTGTTGGGGCACTTCTTGTGTGCATTTGCATCAGGTTGATATGTCTTTGATGAATGAATGTATGTTCAATGTCTCTGTGACAGTGCCGGTGGACAGTAGGTCTACATAGATGGAAAAGAAGAGATCTGAACCATAAATTGAAACATGTATTTTAACAGCACACACGTCCACCTATATAAACACGAGTTGATGTGGTCCAAAGCAGTCTATATTTGAGAAGCAGTGCAGGGGAGTCTGGCAGCATGAAACATCCATCATAATGAAACTAGCTTTAATGAAACTGGTTTGGGAACTGCCTCTAGATACACACACAAACAGAGACACATACACCAAACCCACCAGTATGACACTGAAAAAGTGACACACCATATATAAATGAGATCAAGTGACATTGTACAATATAAGAGTATCTGTATTCACAGGTCACTTCTTCAAATGTGCTCATCTAATGGTACTTAATGGGGCAAAAGTATAAAAACTGAAAAGCTTAAGGAAGCACTTTCTATATACTTTCAAGAGGGTGAATGATTAATCATATTCCTTGGATATATTTATGAGATTTTTATATTTTTCCCATAAAGAACTAACCTGAATGTAGGTAAGATACTGCTCTACATTGGTGCATTTAGGAATACTGTAGCCCTGGTAGAAGTTGAAGCTGGGTCCAAACATTTCTTCGCTGAACCACACTTTGGCAAAGGTATTGAGAAGGCGCTTGTCATAGTCGTCAGTCACACGGCCGCCATATTGGATCTCTCCAATCATGTAGCGGACTGTGTTCCAGGACACACCCTAGGGAAAGAAGATAGCCATACAGTTTAGTGACAGATTTTTATTTTTTTTAATGATGAGTGACTTGTTTTGGTTTGCATTACTTTTGCACAGTATTTTTAAATGAATGAACACAATCAAATTTGACCTTTTTGACGTCCATGTCATCAAGGTGGTTCTGGACAAACTGAATTGTAGCATTAAGATCAGCCTGGTTGAATTCATATGGGATATTCCACCCCAGTGGCCCATACTTCCTCCTCTCTTGGACAGTGCTGTGAAGAAATGCTACCCCATAAAGCATTGGTTTCCATTGGCTCATATTGCTGACATCCAAAAGGTCCTGGTTAATACCTGTAGACAGACACAAGTTGACATAAAATAAAATTTTTGACACAATGTGCTTCTTAAATTAGTTTGGACGTCTGACAGCATCAATATTAACATCATAGCAAAGTCACCACCCAGCAGCTTATAAAGGTTAAACTTTCTATTGTTTATAGAGATGGCAGAGTAATTTGCTTAGTGAATCTGTCTTATTAAATCTTTTCCACTCTTAATATTGCAAGTCTGCAGTTTTCTTTTGGAAACTCTTTCTGACTGGCACTGACTCAAAATCACTAATGGAATTTTGGAATATTGCCAGAGAGCACTCTCATTCAAAATAAAAAAAAAAAAACCCATAAAGACTTTTACACTATTTCGGGACAAGTTTTTATTTACTATAAATACACATAATAATCAGCAGGTGTTTGTACCTCCATAGGTCCTCTTAAGCCCGGCCTTCAGCCCTTGTGGTGGTTCGTTGGTAAACTTGATTGACATTTGGAGAAGGGTGATAGGGAAATGTTTGTGAACCTCAGTTGTTATCCAGAGCCGGAAACTGTCATGGACAAACTCTGTATCAGTCACTATGTCCATCAGCTCATCCATGAAGTCCAGTCCGAGGTGGCAATTTTGTAGTAAAGCCCAGCCTCCCTGAAAAACAACAAGGATATTACTAGGTGTTGCTTTTGTTACATTTATTTAATTTAATGTAATTTTGTATATATGCCATGTCCTCCCAGTGCTAATGTGGACTCTGTGACTTAGAACATAGATGAACTGATGTAACTAACTTTTTCTAAGATGTGGCTAAGTACACTGTTGGTGTAATAACCCAATCGTCATTGGCCAGAGTTTCCACTTTCCACTACCTTCAGCCTAAAGTAGCTGGTGTTGCCTTGAGTCATTCCCATTGTGAATAGCCAATAATGATTAAATACTGATGTTTATTGATACAATAAACACATTTATCAGCATAATATTTTAAATAATGAAACTGTGAAATATAGACAGATATATAAAATTGAAGCTAACATTAGCCATGGTCTGCTGCAGAAGTTTGCGAGCATGCACTTCTTGTCCTTGCCCCATGGATACATATCGTGTTTCGATTTTCAATCTCTTCCCCAGTGCAATGATAGAGTCGGTTGGATCAGAGCCCATAGACAGGAAACAGATCACAGGTGTTCGAGGGTCTGCTTCTTCCCAAGTCTTCTCCAGATCCAGGATTGCGCCTTCTGTGTACTTCTCCCCCATCGAATCCATTATGTATTTACGAGCCTGGGAGGGATAGGGACACAGCAAATGTAGTCAACTACAAATGTTTGTTTACTGCTTCAAGATGCAAACTACTGCAGGGAAACACTCAGACAGCATCATAAACTAACCTAAAACTAAATATTCAATTGCAGTTTTCATTTCTGTCTGGGAAGAGGCATGAACACTTTAAAGAATGTTTTTTTAACTGGCTTACAGCTGAAAGAAGTCAGACCAGGACTGAGGTAGGACTTATTGTATAACAACATAAATTAAATTCCAAGCCCATCTACAGTGAACCTTAAACTAAACATCAGTAAGGCTACGTCCATTAATCACTGTACATTTTCAGCCAGAGCGAGTCATATTTTAGTTCAGTTCTTTTAGAAGTGTGTGCCAAATTTAGCATTTTTCTAAAACGGCACTTTTAGGATAATTGTTCACTTAGGATCTGAAAGCCTCTCTGTGGTTTCGTGTCCTTAGTCATTCAGCATTATGTATTTTCTATATGAACTGTAACAGACCGTTTTTTACCTGTGCAATTGTTCTGTCTGGACACCAACAACGAATGAGGAGCAGGCGTCTGAAACAGTCCAGTGCCTGGTCATAAGAGCTGGGGAGCACCTCCTCTTCTGGAGCTTCTTTGTCAAACCAGCTTTTCCAGTGTTTCTCATTACGAGTTATCTGAAAGACCATGCCATGCATAAAATTAGTTGTGCTATATTGAAATGGACCAGAAGCTTGTGTTGTGTTGTTTGGCAGTGCAAAGCCTTTTTCCCAAGGAGTGCTATATTTGCCCTATAACTGCTGAATGACTTAGAAACCAACAGTATAAAGAAGTTATTAAGGTTAAAGTTAGGGGTTAAGGTAAACTTTAAGTAAACATGAACACGTAACACTTTATTGTTAAGTTTGTGGTGGCTGTGTGTGTATATATCATAAATAATTGGAGTTTGCCCAAACAGAGCTCATTTCACAGGACACTGAGCCTGCTCCTCTATGGGAGCCACTGAGCTGCCAGTCACAGAGGTGTGTGTATTAGAGCAAGAGCGACAGTACATCTCCTGTGTGTAAAAAGTGAGACAAGAAGCACACCATGATGGGAAGATATTGGCATGGCCACCAGGGCAAGACGAGATGAGAAAAATATTCAATAAGCACCTAGAGACCATGAGAGAATCTAGATGTGCATGTGTCAGTGAGGTGGAAACTGGAAACTGATGAGCGCTGCTATCTCAAGCACCATTAGTCAAATCTGTCTAAGCCAAGAAGAGACCTGTAAGGACATGTCAATGATAAAGTATTGTGTATACGGGTGTGTACTTAATACAATGTGGGGCCAAAATCTGTACACACAGTCACTATATGGGGGCCTTCCTCCCATATGGGGATAAAATCAGGTCCCCTTGTTGTAAATTCGTCATTGTGAGATAAAAGAAGGTTAAAATGAGTGATGGTTAGGGTTTAGATTAAGGTTAAGCAAGTAGGATCAGTTCACAGGAAAATGAATGTCAATATAATGTCCCAAAAAGTGTGCATGAGTGTTTTTGTGTGGGTGTTTTGGTTGTACCTGATCAAGAATTTCTGAAAACTGCCATAGTTTGCTCAGTTCCACAAGGTTGAGCCAAGTCATATCCAGGATCCATTTTGCTGGTTTCTGGGGACAGGCCTTGAGGTCCAGAGATGCACCTCCTTGTGGTTGTTAGAAAGAAAGATTTTATGTGATTGTATAGTTTTATTGCTATAACTCTCTATTGGATAGCATTGCAGGTGACAAATGTTAATGTAATATAATTGTACTACATACTGTACAGAAAATGTTGTACTTAAAGTAATTGTATTATCTTTAATGGTTACCTTTTATGAGAGTCAGAAACTCTTCATGTTTGACCCTGCTACTCTGCATGTCGATTTTCAGGGTTAAAAGCAAAGTGAAGAGAAACTTGTGTTCCTCATAAAGGCCCCGTGCTGCATATTTATAAACTTCAAAAGTCATAAACTCAATGATGTTGGCAATTCGTTTGCTCGTTATTGGACTTCTGAAGGACCTGTTTCAGAAAATTTAATGTTATTATATTTAAATTGTAATTTTATGCATTCACATTACACTTAACTGTAGATATATAGATGGAAACTTGAAAAAATCTCACCTTGCCAGAGAGAGGTCAAAAAGCCCCAGGAACTGCCTTAGAGATGTTTGATACATCACATTAACCATACTCATCTCTGTAATAAGGAAGTAGAGAATACTGCCTCTGGTTGCCACTGAATAAAAAAAAAGGCTGTGGTTGGTACAAAGATAGACGTTTTTATAATATATTTTCATTATTTGTTTATAAAAAAATGTATTTAATTTATTAAATTCATCTTGTAAAACACAAGATAAGTCACATTTATAGCATAGGATTGTTTTTGAAAACTAATTGAAATCGTAACAACAGAAACAGTATATCCCACCTGGTCTGTACTCTTCTCTGGCAGCATTTATCTGGACTTCAGTCTCAGCAGCAATCTGCAGCTTTTGAGTGACCTCTTCAGCTGTGCGCTTCGTGTTGCCCAGAACAGCAATGAGGCTCTCATCGTCTACAAGTGATCCCTGCACATAGTTGTATCACAACATCAAGCATGCCATTTAATGTACATAAAGTAAAATGGCATCCTTTACCTGTGTGCTGGTCAGTCTGTAGAGAAGGTTGTCCTCTAGTTCTTTCATCTTTCTTTTGTTTGAAGTGACATCTTCCAAGAGATCTGTTCTCTCCTTTTCGAGTTCCTGTAGATGCACAAAATCAAAGTCAGTGTTTCTTGGATAGAAACAATGTTAAAAATGCTAAACCGGTCTATATATATATCATATGCATACTGATTCCTTTTTCATATTACTCTAAATTAAATGTTTGCAAATGGGTGATTATCACCTCATTGTGCATTATTTAATTTAATGCTGAACATGTGTTGGAATCTCAATAACAAGCTCAGGTGAAAACTGCCATTTTGAAGCTGAATGTTTTATGATTGTAATGTCTCCTGACTAGTTATTTGTTTTTGATCTTTGTCACATGCCCTGGAATGTCTAAGGCAAATTTCTCCCAAGAGTGACCATGCAACTATTCTTTTCATAACTTAAATATATTCATAATTTGTTTTTTACTGTTGCACAATCATATCAGCGGTGTTTAGCAGCATTAGATGACTAACAAGAATGACTCAGGTTCTTGAACTTGAACTATGCCTACTGCTCTTACTATATTTGTTTCATGTGTGCATGTAAACTATTTATAGAAGTGTGGTTGTTCTTTCTCTTCCTCCTCTGGCAGAGAGTGATAATGATTGCCATGTACTTTATTCAAAGGGTGATAATAACCTCAGTTATATTTTGACACACTTTGGGCTTGAGAGACGACTACGCACATAGCAGTGAAAGGTGTTGAAAGCTTGCATCAAAATGGTCTCAATGGGCCTTTCAGCAAAAACAGGGTTTAATAATTTGTAGCTAATCAGAGCCAGAGCCATTATTGAAACAAGCACAAATGAGCCAGGGTGACAGAATATAAAAGTAAATATTCTTTCTTTCAGCAGAGAGCTACTCCACCTGTTTTTCTGTGAGGATGACCCTGCCTAGTAGCTGGTCCTCTAGTCCTCTCATGGTGACAGTAAAGTCGATGATAGAAGAGCGTGCGCTGATCTCTGGGGTGTACGCTGGGTTTGGCAGTTTGGTTGTCATGTAAAGCCGGAATCCTTTCATCACATCTACCTCTTTGTCGCCCAGTTTCACCTGTACAATGGAAACGAAAGAAGAAATGTAACATACACTAACCCACAAACAAATTTATTATATTTTCAGATTATCCCTCCATCAGTTGCATGCACCTTTCTACTCCTCACAGTGGGATATAAATAGTAAAAGGAGCAACATAAGGGACACCTCTGATCTGGTTTCTCAGTCAGAAGCTGAAGAATTCTTTTTGAACACATTAGTCTTGATGCAGTTGTGCTTACCTACTGTGGCAAGTGTTTATGTATCTCTGTACTAGCACAGAATGCACCATGCATAAATAATGTACAGGTGTAGCATTGTGTTGATGAAATGGAAGATGGTGCATCATAAGAATCATCATTTGAGAAGCACTGACATAATGGTTCATCTGTTTATCATAATTCAAAAATGTTAACCACAGTCACTTTTTTCAGAAAACATTGTTACTTTTCATTTTATTAAAGCATCCTTAAATACAATCAAATCTGTTTGTTAGCATATGGTAGTGTAGTGCACACAGTTATTATGAGTCAAACCTTGTATGTAGATCCAGTCTTGATGAAGTTCTTCTCCAGTATATTGTCCAGGGCAGGGTCCAGTTCTTCCTCAACATCTTCAATTAACAGTGGGCGACCAAGAGACAAACTGTCCTCCAGGTGGTTCTTGAAGTACTTATGGTTTAGTGAAGTGATCTGATAGAGATAATAATGCACAATTATCCAAACAAAATGAAATGCCCTTGGGGGTCTTAATATTCATTTGTTTTGTATTAATAATGCAAACATTTTAACAAAACTGACAACTGAGAAATGACTGTAGAGTTTAGTTACAGTTCTTATACAAAATATATGTATATGAATTTGCCCCTTACATTTCAACAAACTTGCCTCGAGTATAAATTAAAAATCTTACT
Source organism: Periophthalmus magnuspinnatus (assembly GCF_009829125.3). Classification (NCBI taxonomy): domain Eukaryota; kingdom Metazoa; phylum Chordata; class Actinopteri; order Gobiiformes; family Gobiidae; genus Periophthalmus; species Periophthalmus magnuspinnatus. Next base: position 21,985,701 of record NC_047141.1, on the reverse strand, counting down.
TAATAAGGAGTACAGACACAAACAACGTCAGGTGTGCACAAAAAATGAGGGCATCTTTGGGGATTTGTCAGTTGCGTGATCTCTGATCATGACTGTTACCACAATGGGCTACAACAACATAACACAAAAACACAAATTGTATAAAAAGAACTGTGAGGGAATGGTGAATAGTTGTATTGTGCCTAGTGACCTCAGCTGTCAGTCTTCCACATTGTGCTAGTTTTATTTTTGTTATGAAAGCAGAAGCACACTTCACTTCAAACACTTCAAATGCTCTAAAATAAACAAGTGAAGGTTCTTTCCACAATATGAAAATTAAATAATGGTAGTCAAAATAACAAGTTAAAGCTTGTCTATGTTCAGGAGTGGTAGAAGAAATACTCAGTTTTGTTGCATAAATAAAAGTACAGATATCGGAGCAAAAATACTTCAGGAAAAGTATTGTACATTTTACTTAATGTACTTAAAGAGTAAAAAGTAAAAGTATTTTATGCTTAAAATGTATTGATTTTGATACAGATTTGTGCTGAATTATTAACATACATGACCATTCACACAGACAGTGGCTTCCTCTTTTCTGCATCACTCAAGGAAAAACAAAATCTAAAACACAACTCTGCCCACACTAGTCCATCTTTCCCAGTCAGGGAATAATTTAGCTCTATAAAATGCTTCTTTATAAAATAAAAATAGATATTTATATAACTGTACACTGTAGATTTGTGCTGAATTTTGTTCAACATAAACACTTGAATATATATATATATATACTTACAGTACTTTGCTACTTTTACTTGGCTACGTTCCACCAGTGATGTTCAGTTATTCAAGGCTCTACATTGTCATTGTTAGCAAGCCATAGTATACAGCAAACTTTGTTATAAAAACAAACCTGCAACTCATTCCTGGCCTCCTTGTTCTTGATCCAGATCTTTCCTTGTGCCTGAGGGTCAATTAGAAGCGGGAAACGGGCAGCTTTGGTAACAATAATGCCGTTCTGAATGGACAGGTCATCATTGGGGAGCCCCTGTCAGAGGAAGACAAATTGTAGTAAGGTTCTCCAGCCTATTCTATTAACCTTATCAGAAAAAATGACAGGAAGAATAAGTATTGATTCTTATCTTAGGGAGAAGGTTAAAGACATGGCTAAAGTTTCAATTTGAATATAGCAAAGTGTGTATGAGAATATTTTAAAGAAACGACATCTACTTGTAAGTTCCATTCGCTGACAGTAGGGGCATCAATGAGCAATTCTGTCAGATTGAGATTATTTCCAAATGGGATATGACGCTGTTTCAACTCCCGTTTCCAGTCGTTCATTAAAAGATTTCTGAACTCTTGATTAAAGGGGCCTGAATAGGAGAGGAATGCTGTGGCCAGAAGGACATCACCTAAAGGAGATTTGGTGTTATTTTGAGGTTGTTTACACAGTTTTCACACACCATTGTTTGCTTTTAAGACCTACCGACAAGGCGCTTTGTTTGAGCCGCAAACTCTTTACTTTGCTCCGTCCATCTTTCCTTCTCACCAGCCAAACCACTTATCAGGCTAGAGGCTGTCTGCATTTTGTGTCGACAGCGCTCAGCATCCTCCAGTAAAGCCTGAAAGATGGAGAAAGGGTAAAGGGGGGCTAGTTGTTTTCCAACCACCTTTTTATATAATCTTACAACACTATTTTGTAAGTGTGCGTGTGCTTTCATAATATTCTTGTATACAACACAGTGAAAAGCACGTATGAGGTTTAATATTCCATTTCCTTGTTTACATTATTATCAGGGACTGCAGGTTGAACTAAATTATTTAGCTATAATCTGTGTGAACATGTTTTTTTTGGTTTTTTTAATGTCTCTGTACATTGTCACTTAAAATACTAAACTAAACATAAACTTTTAAAAGCCTCAGTGGGAAAGCGTGAAAAAGCTTTATGGATATGCATGTGTTAGGTGGGTATATATACTGCCCTTATAAATGATTGAAAAGTGTCTGTGTCAGTTCTGCAAGTAACAGTTCACTGTCAATGGTGCACGTTGCATAAGCTCCACTGTTAATACAAAACAGATGGCATTTATGCATGGTACTGTAGGAAAAAATAAAAATGAATTAATTTAACTTATTCAATGTGTTATTTTACATCTTTCATTTAGCGTAGGTAGATAAATTGTGAAATTTGATTTTCTATTTGCTAATCTCAGGATGATCGAATTTACAACAATGTGACAGATTCACAAACATCAGTGACCGATTACAACCTTGTGCTATACTTGGAGTGAGTGTGCGTGTTTTCTAAACAACTGTTGTATTGTTGTATTAGATCTAAGATTACTGCATTGACTGAATAGCACTTCAGTTTGACTAATGTTGTTGTTTAAGTTGCAATGACACTACATCTTATTCTGTACCTGTTTTTCCATCATTGCTTTTTCATACTCTCCCTGGACCACATCCAGCTCTGCCTGTTTAGCATCTAACTCAGCCTGAGCTTTCTGCAGGTCCACATTAGCTATGGCAAGACGATTCTGCTGCACAGCCAGGTTAGCCTGTAGACAAAATGGTGGAGGTGAAGTAAGATATTGAGAATAACAAAAGATATATAACATAGCACAAATGTGTTCTATAATATGTTACGCAGTATACGCAGCATATAGACACAGGATGTTCAACTTTACAAGCAAAGCAAAAGTTGCCTGTGTAAATAAATGCCAAAAATATGTCAAAGGTAAAAATTGGGCACAGTTGATAAATGTTATGTCTACCTATTTTGTATATACTGTTTGGATTGGGAGGATGAGAGTATTAGAGAGGAAAATGTCCAGCTTTCTTGTGCCCCTGCATAAACTACAGCCACCAGAGGACCCATTTAGCAGCAGGTGATAGCAGCTGAGGCAGACAGATGAGAAAATGAGTGAAGTAACAAGAGAGAATGAAAATTAGGTAATAACAATAATAAGAGAGAAACACAAGGGAAAGGTCATCACCAGTCAAAGTCACGGTGAACTCAATTCACAAAAGCAATTGCATTCAGCTGGCTCTGTATTATGCAAGCATTAAATGACTGTCATGCATTAGGCTCCCACAGGCTGCACTGGCAAGAAGACAAATGAAGGCAGGATTTGAGACAGTTGTGTTAAATCGCTGGGTTTAGTGAGCAGTGGAAAATTGCTATTAGTAGGTGAAAGACAGATTATAATGTTGTTTTTGGGAGGAAGCGTGTGTTTGTAGAAGATTAAAATTGAAGCTTGTAGTCTAATAAATGTATTCTCCTCGCAGTTCTGTATTTATCTTTATCAATCCATATAAGCTCACTGTAGAAAATTTCCTATATTTTAGTTGTTGCATTAGCTGCATGCAAATCAGTTACATAACATATTCTCTGTATAGCTGCATTTGGATGTCCGAGTATTGACATATCATTGTATATTACCTTCAATGGCAGGACTTCCTTGTTAATGGAGAAAAAAGAAGCCATTGCTTTGGTCCATGACGCAAGACCAGCTACATTCCCGCAAACCCTCTTGGCAGTTTCAATATTGTAGTCAGGCATATCAAAATAGGGCTGCAGAAGTTCCACCATTTCCTCATTAATGGAGTCTTTGGGGAATTGCTACAAGGGATAGGGAAATAAGGAGGATGTGAAACTGAAAAGACAAGTTAAGCTCACTGACTCATTGCAAGTCAAATACAATATATTTATAGACAGTTAACAGTGGCCTTGTTATGAAAACAGAGAAAAATCTTATATAATCCTTGTGTATGCACCTGCAGACTGCCTAGAAAGTTCCCAGCTGTCATGAGCTTTAGAGACTCTTGCCATGACGGCGTGTTGCAGTTTTTCTCTGGGTCAATTTTGACAGAATTGACCCTCCTCTGAAACAGCAGCAGCACACAATCCATGATCCGCATAATGAGATGCGGAGGGCGGCCAAGAGTTCGGACAGTGGCAATATCCGATGGCTTGATGGTCTGAGTGCACAGAAAAAAAAAATTGTGAGAATCTAACCCCGGGTAAGCACCATTTAGTCCATTAATATAATGTCAGTAATGCTTGGAATGGGGCAAAAACAGCTTTGCACTATTCACTCAAAAAGATAGAGGAAGCAACTAAATGGAGTGTAAAAAAAAAGGAAAGGCAGTTGAGGAATGATAGCACTACAGCTTCAGGATGACTGGCCTGGCCTCAAGAGACTCATTAAAATTAGACAAACAGCAGGAGAATATCAGAGAGTCCCAGTGAAAGTGGTTTCATCTTGTCCTTCTCTCTTTTTCCAGCACGATCTACCACCGGAGAATTATCTAGCAGAAAGCTCTTATGGTGTTTCTACAACAAACTTCAGCTTACTGAACCCTCTTTTAACCTTCTTTTATTTTTATTGCGTGGGCTGTTGTCAAGGATATGATACTGCAAATATCATTGTGCATTTTTATCCGTTTTGCATTTTAATCACAATGCGGTTCATCTGTCTCAGTTCAGTACTATTTTCCACATCTTCTTCCCACATGTAAACTAATCTAACCTCAATCCCAAACTATTCTGCATTGAGTCATAAGTCATGTTAGTAATTTGCATATTTAATTTGTAACAATCAATCTATTATATATAACAGCAAATGCAATCTATTATTCAAAAGTGTGTATCAATCGATGTAAACAGCTCATCATATGCCTCAAGCAACTTCAGCGTTTTTTTATCACAGGAAAATAAGATAATCAGGGGACTGCTGGGAGGGATATAGATGCATCTATCTAGCCAGGAGACAGCTTTAATTATAACACAATTGTGAGGCCCAAAGAGAAATGCTAACTTTAGACACACAGATACAATTATACCAGAGCTTAGATGGAGGTCATGAAGTGATATGTTGATGAAACTACATTTGGTAAACATGCAGTTGATTACAGAACATCATCATAACACATGTTTTCTTAATTTTTTAATTTGACAAGCCTTTAGTTACTTTACCTGCAGTGATGCCTCTGCCTCTTCAAGCGCTGGTCTAGCTGCCTCCAGTTTCTCCTCAGCGATGGCTTTGTCAGCAGAAATACTGTCCACAATGGCCTGAGCCTTGTCCTTTACTTTTTGGACTTCTATCTTCACACACTCTGCTGCCTGTGCTTTCACTGTAACTTCCTTCAAAACCTGTTGTTAAATCAGGTTAAATATTAGGCTCCAGCAGTAATACAAGCATGTCTATTCATAATGCAGAGGTGAAAAGTCATGTTTATTTTCTGTGAATGAAGCATATTGTCTATTTTTCACTTAGATCAAATGTTTAAAAGGTCATAAGGAAACTAGAAATGTATATGAGTATGAATCACCTACCATATCAGCTTTTTCGTTAGCGACCTGTAGCTCCTTCTCTTTCACCTCTAGTTCTTTACTGAGAGCAGCTACAGAATCTGAGGCTTCCTTCAACTTTTTTAGACCTGTGTTCATTCTGAAAAACAAAAAACAATTAAGAAAGTTGTGTATGAGTAGAAAACACACAAAGGCATTCAAATTATTATGCAATGTGTGTGCTTACCTGTTGGCTAATGTCTGTACCTCAGTGCGTTTTTCTTTGTATATAGCTTTATAGCCCTGGATGAAGGACAGGTATGACTTTGGTGTTACATGGGTGGAACGTCGGTACCTAGAGTCAATTTTACTGATGTTAGCATGACATCAGTTGCATATTAAGTCCAATCAGAATTAAATGTAGTACGATACCTTTGGAAGTAGTCCACACATTTCTCAGCCACACCATCTTGAAATGAACCCATGCACTGGACAACCTCACTTTTGACTTGCAATGAGCAGTCAATGTCATAGAGGGAGAGGAAGTGCTGCGACACTGCAAGATCACCATAAACACCATAAACACATTTGGTTTGTTTTTAATTAGAGCTAAATTATTTACTGTATATTATAGTATCAGCTTACCTGCCACTAGGGCATCCTTGGGCCAACGGCTGAACCAGTCCATAGTGCAGCCTGATATGAGTGCAGGAAATTTTAAAGCCCGGTTACGAAACTTTTCTCCAACAGGAGAGAAGCACAAGACAACATGAAGATTGTGTCTGACCCGTGACATGAAGTACTCATACAAGTTTTCAATGGTTGGAGGTCGCCTGGGAAATTCTCGCTTCATCACAGGGATAAGATCACTTAAGATCTCATCAATTTCATCTCGAACAAACAGATTTGAAACCTGTAAATACACAAATCAAAAACTAGGTGTGTGAAGAAATATTAAAACAATTATGCTTATTTTTGTTGTATATGTATGGCCCTAACCTCTCCCGATGAAAGCACATTGTTCATATACTCAAGGAAAGACTCTTCCTTGATCTCATTATCAGTAAAAATGAAGCTGATGCCTTTCCCATGTTGACCAGCTGTCCTATACAAACCCTTCAGGTCATCCATCAGGTTGGCTGTGTTATATGACCTGGTACAATATAAATATACATATTTACAGTTACAACAATGTACAATAACAAAATCTGAAAGTCTGAATCACAAAGAACTGAAAATAAAGGTATAGTAGTCATTAGAAACAGGAGCGTACCGTGTTAAAGTAATCTGAAAAATCTTGTATCCAGCGATAAATGAGGCGAGTCTGGTTAGGCTCTGTTTGCCTGAGCCCCCAACACCCACTAACAAGGCATTGCCACCCGAGGTCCTTATGATTCTCGACACCTACATGTATACAATTACATTTAGCAGGAGCTTGATAAAACAAAACAGTGAAAGTATGAGTGAGACAAAAAAGCTTGGGTTACCTTGACTAAATGTATCATCGCGTCCTGGAAAAATACCATATCCATACTGGTCCCTCTGATACTTTCATTAAAAAGGCTCAGAAACATGTTCAGGCGGTCTTTTAAACTTTCAAATGACTCAATAGGTTCATACACTTTAGGCAAATCGAAGTCTGAATCCTCTGGCTCCTCGCCTAAAAACATATTTATTTGATTACAGATTTTTTTTTCAATAAATGGTTTCTTGAAAAGTATTGTCCCTTACCTGTAGCCTCTGGTGCATCTCGCAAAAAGTCAACAAAGTATCTGTCTACTCCATAGTCCACTACTGTTTCGCGCTCCTCTCCGAGTTTCTCCCCTACCAGTTTTGCCAGTGCCTGGTCGAACCACTCCACATCTTCAGGCATTGTAAATCTGTCAGCTATCACACGTTTGCACTCATGTTTCCACAACGCCAGCAGCACCTAAAAAATATTTATTTATAAATTATATTTAGTATATATAGCAAAAAGAAGGTTGAATTCTCTCAACTGAGCAACGGTTTTTAGAGATTACGTTTCACCACTCAAACGTCTTATCTGGCTGTTTATGTCAAATGAAACTTTATTTTATCATTCATAATGTATTATGTAATATAGCTATTTGAATACAAGTGAATAAAGAATGTCATTATTTTTTGTTCATGATGTCAATGAATGAGTTAACATCATGAATACGTTTTTGTTAATTTGTTGTTGTTTTTTTTTTTTTTCCTCACAATAATCCTAACACTAAAATATTTTATTGTGACATCTTTAAAGATAGGTAAGACACAAAATGTTATTCTGTTTTGAAACAGTTGCAAAAGAGAGGATAAACTGAAGGTAGCAGAAATGAAGGTGTTGACCCTAGGCATGGCAAAGATGGATAGAATTATAAATGAGCATCTCATGTTGTAAATGAAATGCCAGACTGAGATGCTCTGGGTGTGCACAGAGAGAGAGAGTAAACATACTGGTAGAGGATGAGATGTTTTTTGAGGTGCTGGTCAGGTTGCCCAGAGGAAAACTAACAAAGACATTTATGGATATGGTGAAATAGTCAGTTGTTTGTTAGCATTAGAGACTAGGATGTGTTATGAAGCCAAGCGGAAGATGATTCACAGGAAAACAAATCTATTTTATTATATAATATTCTCACCTCAGTGGAAATGACCACCTCAGAGGTTGTATTAAGCATTCCTTGCCAGACTCTGGACAGATCTCGCAGGTTAAAGATGTAGTGGAACTTGGCTGGTGTTGGAAGCATCTTGACCTTTGTTAGCTGCCACAGCTGACGGGTCAGAGAAACCAACCCATGAATAGCATTTCTCACTTCATCACTGAAGCCTCGCGCAGCACAGAAATGACCCTCACCAATGACACCTGAGAGAAAAAATAGCCCAGGCATTATGTAATGTACATTGTGTTCTTATGTCATCTCATTAGCATGACTTCTGCAGCATTAGACTTCTATATACTATTATATTACATAGCACACATGATGATATGCCTTTATTTTAATGATTGCTATGACTATATTAACAAATAATAAATATTATTTGGATACCCTAAAAGTATAGATTTCATCTTTCCACAATAATTTTGATTATTTTCTTACCAAAAATCTTGTCAATGGAGGTATTAGCGGGCAATGTGCAGTTAAAAATAGAAAACTGTCTTTTTAGTCTCTGTGGGATGTCGTTGCGTCCTCCTCCAGGATGGATCATTGCTGCTAAAAACTGGACGTCCACAATACTGGTAAACTCGCCGGGTTTCTCCAAATTGTAAAAACCATTCTGCTCCATCAGCTGTCGCACAATCTCATTTGTCACCTGTTATTTTGGCACACATAAATTTATCACATTACAATTGATAACCTTAATTGGGATTGTGAAAAGAAAATGCAGAGAACAGATCAAACCAAATATTCCTGGTCCTACCTGGTCTCCCCACTCATTGATAATAGGCATGTTGATATCGTCGATGAAAATAGTCATTTTCTTCCCAGCAGGAGGTCCATAAGTGCTGCCCATTCGCTTGTCTAGATAACTCTCAACAGATCTCTAGTCACATAATACATAATACAAACATAAGTGATTTAATTACTAATTTCTATTGTGAAAGTAATTGATCTAAAAAATAGACAGGCTTTGACTGGCCTGAACGTTTAATTAATTCATTAAATTAGACACTGCATTTGTAGTTGATTAAACAGGTTAGTTCAATGCATATGTGTAAAAATAAATAAAATATAAATAATATAAAATAAATAATTCCTCCACCTGAAACATTAGTGGTGTGGTAGCTGAAGAAAAATTTAGACTCTTGCTCATGTGCATCTCAGGGTCGCACTTTGATACATAGCTCTTGATCATCACAGTTTTGGCCGTTCCTTGTTCTCCAATCAGCAACACAGCCTGGAAAGAGCATTCATATTGGATACGAATAAATATATTTGAATATATATTTTTAATGAATGCAGGTTTAATTATGAATCAAACTTTTCTCACCTTGCCTTGTTTTGCTACAGTCTGAATAAGGAAGTCTGTTCTGACATTGTCCACATTGGGGACAAGGATGGAGCTGTACTCTGGGGTAACGTCAGTTGGATAGATATACTCGTCTACTTTGGAGTCCCAGTGAACCCAATGACCTGTAAAATAAATAATATTCATATATGTAATATTGTAAGTATTAGCTTTTTTTGTCATAATCCCATAAACCATGTCCTCTAAAAATCATTTCATTTTAAAAATAAATATATACCAAATGCTGTGACATAGTAGTCGAATATTGTGTCTTCACTCTCAGGAGGAATTTCTGGCAGATTCAGGGATAAGCTGTCATTTGCCCGGATCCATAGTTCCATCTTTCTCCGGTCATCGAGCTCAAGTAAAGCTCCTGTACTCCACATCAGAGCAAAGACATAGAGCCGCTCCAGGTGGTCTCTAGATATGTCTCCACACTGCTCCTGGAGATGAAAAAAAAACACAACACAAAAAATAACAACACAAATGTAAAAATGTGGAAAAAACTGAAATCTTACTCTTGGTGGTATGAGTCCCTGCAGCATGTTGATAGACTGCATGATGACAAAAGCCTCTAACATATCCATTTTGAACTCCAAAGATTGCACACTGAAGCGGAAAAGCTCAGAAAATGAAGAGGTGAATAGTTGCCTTAGGATTTCAGCTTCTTGGGACGAGCGTCGCTTCAACCAGCTCTGAAGAAATATCACAAACATTCTTGTAACTTCTTCTGCAAATCTCTTAATTGTCATTGTGAGTACCATTCAAGTCATTACCTCCAGTATAGGACTCCAGTTGAGAACAGAAGAGCTCATGAACACCATACCATTACGAGATACAGTTGCAGGTGATGCGTTATCAATATTGTGAGGCTCAAAAACAATTTTACAGTTGGGTGCCATGGGAATGCGGTCACCATTCGCCAGAGTAAGAGTCCGATTGTCATCCAAAACAGAGTTAAGGTTCTCTATCCAGATAGCATCAACTGGTCCATCCAGAACTATCCAGATGTGCTCCCCTATAACAAATGATAGTTTTATTAATTTGCATCATCAAGTCAATACTGCTCTACTTGAAATCATAACCCGTTTTAAGATTTTTACCTTTTTTGGCCCTCAGTGTTTTTCTCCAAAGTGTGGAGAATATTCCATCTGTCCAGTCATTTGTGGCAACGTCCAGACGACCAAACATCTGAGGAGCTGTGATGGCTTTGGGATTCATGCGCATTTCTCTATGAGGCTGACCACACTCTATACAGACAGCACAAAAACATATTCTTTCAATCTATTTACTATTAGTGGGTAATAGATACTTATCAAAAACATGTGCATGGAAAATGGAAGATTATGTACATATTTAATAAATCTGTATGGTGTACCTGTCATGGCTCTCATAAGAGTATGTATACATGTGGTCTTCCCGGCACCACTGGGCCCTAATGTCATCATTCCATGTCGCACTCGCTGTGTCTCAAACAACTGAATGACCTTTAGCTTCCACGGTGGGTGGCTGATTAAACCCGCTTCTTCAACCTGACAAACGAAGGTCAGATTTTTTAAGTACAACTAAGGCTAAAGAGCTAAACATGTTGACTTAACTAAAACACAAAGGGATTTGCATCTAATATATTTATACATACCTGTCTATCAATTGCATCTTCTAATTCTGGGTAGCCTGCTTTATCAAGGTGGATGCCAGGAAAAAGATCTTCAATCAAGCTCAGGAACAAAGGCTCATCTTCATCAATCTAAGAAATACACACAAAATTACCCATTTAATTAGTGTTGATTGTTTTCAATCTTGAATTAAATCGTGTCTTTAACTCACCAATTTGGAGAGGTTCATATCCCGGAGGACTCTCATGACAATAGTGGATTCAGTGTCAGAAGGGTTAGCCCGCTTTGCCGCGCCCAACGTTCGCAAAACAGATAGGATATTTCGCAAACCAAAGTCGTAATGAATCTGAAAAAAAAAACATTCAAGAACATCTATGTTTAAAGACAAACTGACTGACTGTCTTACTGTGCAATTGATAGTACGCATAATGAGCCACAATATGCTACAGATTAAATCCATCCATTTTACCTGTTTGGAGAGCTGCTCTTCACACAGCTTGTACAGAGTGAAGAACTTGCGGGCCAGCTCCATGTTGTCAATAAACCCGCAGCTGGCCAGTTTTACCCGAATTATTATTTGTCGATCGGGAACCATCATAGCCACTGATCGGAAATTGATTTTCAAATTTTCAGGAAGCTCTTGTCTCCCAGCATAACCTGGGTTCTGTTAATTTTGAATAAAATAGAAACAAATACAAAGACTATATTATATTTTATATTATATACGACTATATGTTTTATTGGGTTATTCTAATATTAACACAACAGTACACATATCTTTAAGTGGTGTTAACAGAAGAAAATCATTAAAGTTTATGGCAGATCCTCACTTTCAGCTGCAGAAATCCCTGAGGACTGAGGCTTAGACTCAGAGAGCTGGTCTTTGATTAGTGGGTTTCCACACTTGCGGGCGCCCTCACACACTCAAGGGAAATTGATCTCTAACCTCATTCACCACAAGGAAAAGTTATTCCTGTCTAATGACTAGCCTTGGGATAGCACGTAATTTACAATCACCTAACAATTACTGTTACTGTGGCATCTATGATAATTAAATAAATGTATTAAACCAGTGGTCCCCAACCACCGGGCCGTGGACTGGTACCGGTCCGTGGATCAATTGGTACCGGGCCACCGGCCGTCCAAGAAATAATTAATTATTTCCGTTGTATTTATTATCTGAGTCTGAAAAATCTTTTATTTTGAAAAATCTTTTATTTTGAAAAATGACCGGATTCTCTCGGTTACATTTCCGTCACTAGAGCGCCGACAACTTAACCACTTAGCGTTCCGACGGCCCGCCCGCGTTACACGTTACAACTTTACAGCAATGTACGTGTATTTCTGCGTCACCCACACAAACAATCTACACATCAAATGAAAGCTACGGCATTCATCTTTCTGAATATTTAAACCATTTACACCTCGAATCACCACAGTGCTGACAGAAAAGCCGTTTTTACAGAGAAGTCAGAAATGTGGATTTGGACTTCACTTACCATTGAGCGCTCTGGTTCTGTCAAACATCAACATATTCACACAAAGTTGGTCTCATTCGTTCCGTAAAGGTCCAGAGAATATAATCCAGTCAAGAAATTATGTCCACAAAGGAAGTTAGAGCCTCCATGTCCAATCTGCTGCAGGAAAGTGAAATCTGTTCCGTCACTTCTCCGCGTAAAAACACGAGACTGGATATAAAGATCCGCGCGTAAAATTACGCGCGCGTATTGTGTAATTTTACGCAGCAGTTTTGCGTTTTAAACATGACGAAACGGACAAAACCAAGGAAGTACGCGACCGAGGACACTGTGGATGTTTGTACAAGTTAAACTAGAGGCATCTCGGACCCGGAGCGGTTCGTGGAACCGAGTGAAGATCTCATGATGGACTGAGGAGTAGAGGGACCTTGTGTTTTGATGGACTGAATGCTGTTCCTGATCGGTAAGCGTGGTTTATTCTGCTATTAACTTAATTGTGGGTCAAATGTGTATCATGTGTAATTATTAGCATTAGCATTAGCATTAGCCCCCCGGTCCACGGTAAAATTTTCAAGCGTTGGCCGGTCCGCGGTGATAAAAAGGTTGGGGACCACTGTATTAAACGACTCAAGCCACACTTATTAATACTATATTAACATATATATAGTTAATATATAGTATATATTAACATATATCACCACAATAACTTATTTTATATAATAAATTGTTATATTAACAAATCCAGTAGGTAATTGATTTATCAATACCATAGTTAGGAAGATTCCAAACTCTGGATTCATTTCAACATTGTCTCCATCTGTGAAGATAAAGTTCTTTCGCCTTTCCTTCTTGCATGTGAGTACAATGGCAATTTGCTGTGCTGCCACTGACAAAACTGGGAGGTCAATTCGATTAAACTCATCAAAACATCCCCAGGATCCGGACTGGGCCAAACCTGGACAAATGTATCAAGAGTCAATTAGTCATTCAAATGTGTTACTGACGCCTTTGGATAAATGATACATTACGTTGTACCTTTGAATATTCTTCCCAAGCCTCTGAAGTCCATTTGGTCAGAACAATTGAAGACAACAACATATTTCCCAAGACAGCGACCCATGTCTTTTATGGTCTCTGTCTTACCTAGTGAAAGGGTGGATGCTCACAAAATTAACATTATGTCTTAAATTAAAAACAAAAAAGGATATATTACAAAAGGATAGGATTATGGTTACCTGTTCCTGCTGGACCAGCTGGGGCCCCACCCATACTCATACCAAGAGCCTGTGCAAGGGTTATGTAGCACCTGCAAAATGACCACAATGCAACCTGATCAATCTATTAACAAGGGGTTCGGATTAGCTTGTTAATACATCTACATTAAACTAAACAATGTAATGCAGAAGAGCTTTCGGGAGTATGGCTTAGGTCTGTGTTCAGTAGAGAAACAGCTGTGATTGGATTGTGCTTTTGTACTTGTGACCAACCTACAAAATGGTTTGCCTGTGGAAACAATCTGAGCACAAATCAGCAATTCAAATATTTGATGATTCACCTTTTATGCAGGTGAATCATTTTTGTCTTTCTCTCATCGTAGTGTATGTTTGGTTTTTTTTGGTTTTTTTCCCAATAGACATAAAGAAAGAAAGCGACCAAAAATAGTATAGCAAAGGTAAATATCCAAAACAATCCAGCAGTGAGCAATAAGTGATTTTGCCCTTGGTCATAAGGCCACATGCCACTTCTTAGCACAGAGATGCTGTGCAGTGTCTGCTGGTAGTTCACTCCCTGCTGCTGTCTGTTCTTGTTTCTCTCCACTTGTCTCTTGCTATTTTCCCATGTGCCTGATCATATTACTCGGTGTGTGTCTGTAGGTCTGACACAGGAGAAGCTGAACTTAAGATGGTCCTTTTCTGTCCGTCATGTTTATAATAGGTAAAACCAACTATGTATACAATATTTGAATATGTCTGTTTAATATTAATTTACTTTCAATAATTACTTTAGAAGAACACAGGTCATTGAAAGTTAATTTATAAAGAGTTGAAGGTCAATAAGTTGACTGAATGATGTTTTATCACTAATGTGCAGCTGGAAAAAGTTGTACAGGCAAAAAAAAAATAAAAAATAAATTGAATCTTGAAGAAAACTACATAAATAAAGCATTTCCCCACCCAAGACATTCACCTATTGCCTACCTTGCCTTTCTACTATTTTGACATTTACATTTTTTCCTTGTTTTGAAGGTTACATTTACTGTAATAATGTTAAGACAGGTGCCTCGTTAACATTATAGTACCTGTCAGTCAGAGGTGTTATAACAAGCCTTTCCGTGCAGCCCAGAAATTCATTCTGGTAGACAAATCCCACGTCAGTGATGTTGATGGCCATCTTGTCTGAGTCCTCATTGAAGTAGAAACGGCACTGCTTTAGCCACTCAAAGTCACTGGGGCTTTTTATATGCAGCCGGCACTGGAGAAAAAAGCCAACTGTTAAGAATAGGAAATCGAAGTGCACCATTTAGGAAGGATACAGGAGATGAAAAGGAAAGGAGTAGAGGAGTGAGAAAAGCACCAGACATGAGGATGAAAAAGAGGTCATCATACAGAACAGAAGTACTGCAAAATGAGCAAAAAACAGAGAGGAAGGTGGCAATCAAAGACACAACCAGGCATTCGGGGAGATCAAAACCATCCATTATATCAGACAGTGATGGAGCTGATCAATCACATGAAAGGAAGCAAACAGCATACCTAATGGCTCAATGTGTTAAAAAGAGAAAATAACAGGAAGTATAGCACAGCTGTAATAAGCTTCATGCAAAAGGGTGAAATATGAGTAAAGGTTTACACCGTAATACAGTATGCTTTGTTATAAAACTCTGCAGAGGCCTGTTTTTTTGATACACAAAAGGTGTAACATTATAACTGTGAATTCATGTTATTGTTTACTGAGCTTAATTTATTGTTTATTCAACCACACATTGTTCTTGCATTCACTTGTCTCTATGGAGATAAATAGTACATTGAATGCACTACTGTAGACAATTCCAGGCAAAGCAATAACATCTCCATGGAGACAAGCAGGTGGCATACCCTCCAACAGAAAAGTTACATGGTGCATGATTGTGGATTATGCTTAGTATTGTATATTTTCTTTCTAGGATGTATTTTTCTACAAACTTACAAGATCATCAAATATGTCTCTCTGGTGGACGTGGATGGTGATGAGGGTTTCATACTTGGTCCTCTCCACAGTCTCCAGATCTTTAGTGGTCATGTCGATCAGTGTGTTGAGTTGGTCCAGAAAAAGTTGATTGGTTTTGGCCATAATTCGGCGATCATACCTGGCATTGGTTAATGCTTCTTCGGCATCTCTTGTCCATATCATCTGGATTCCTAACAAGCCCACCTAAATCAAGAAAAGTGCCTTTAGTGCACTCATAATAGTTGTCATAAGACATTTGCACGTAATCAAATTAAAAGGCTATGATGGCTGACCTGGGCTGGGTAGGAATTAAGAAAATCAATCAGCTGGAAACCAGAGTCCTGTATAGCCAAAGCTGCCTGTCGGATAACTTGGTGCAAAGACCTCTGGGACTCCTTAAGCAAAGAATTGAGCCACACTTCCACATTGCCTTCAGCTGTAACGGGTCGCTCTAACTCCACCGTCTCTCCTTCCCGAGAGGACACAGCCAAAATCCGGTCATAAACCTAGCCAGAGGAAAATGTACAGCTCACAAAAGATTTTTATGTACCTTTTAGAGCATTTTGTACCTCATAATAGCTTACTTTGTCATGAAATCGAACACTTTTAATGTTGTCAAACACATTTAGGAGGTGGGCCTGGATAGTGTGAGAGTCTGAAGCCTGACCCAGGATCTCCAAAAGGGCTGGATCAGACACAAAGAAGAAACGAGGAAAGAGCAAACGCTTCTTCTCCAAATAGCTGTGGAAGAGCACATTGTAAAATATTAGATTCACTCTTTTGTCTTCTTTGAACCACTTGTATTTTGATATAAGTCTAAATGATTTGTCATATCCTGTTGTACTCACCCTGTAAGTGATTTTTGGCAGATTTCGAGCTGTTCGAGGAGGTGAGGCAGCAGCTGTCCCATAGTCTCATCACCTACACATGATTGCACTACGTTGGGCATCTCATGGGCTCGCATCATGATCTTTACCCAGGATTTATCTATGTTAGAGAAACGTTTTGCCTCCTGAAAAAAAAATAAAAAAAAAATAATAATAATAAATTATTGTATTTTTGTATGTTTCTGGATTTCATAACAACTTGGAACTGCAACTACCATTCACAATAACATGGCATGCAAATTATACAGCATTAAAAACTCTTAAGTATTTTGCCAGTTCCTACACCATGAAAGCGATAGTATATATGTGCAGTTAAGGTACCTTAGGCATTTGTTTGGCAATGTCTCCACCCACAAACACAGCTTCCAAATAGATCCAGAGATTTTGTACTGTCATCCAGTTTTCAATAATGTCAGTAGTGTTGGAGAGATTCTGCACCCATTTCTGAATTTGGGTTTTAAATGGGGTGTTATACCTGTAGGAGAAGTATTATATTAAATTAAAATAACACCAAGCTATGAACCACAGTAATGAATCAGTTTGCACCAATTGACGTCATGTACCTGTTACTCATAAGAGATCCTAACATCATCAGGCTGTCCTCCATGCTTGTTATTATCTCAGAGGTGCTGTCTCCCCTCAACAGCAGCTCTCCACGAGTCTTAAAGTTTGCAAATGTAAATGTCTTGTTGTCCCATTCAGCAATAACCATCTTCAGCTTCTGTTCAATGTCCCGCTCCTTTACAGCACTGATACAAATATCCTGAGGATGTAAAAACTCACACTTATTAAAATGAATTATTATAATATATACTACAATATTTGTATTGGTTTCTACATAAATACATAAAACAGTAAACAGTAGATCGAGTGAACTCCATAATTAGATTTCAGATAAATACTGCTTCAAATTACTTCACAAATAAATTACCTCAATTTCTTCCTTATATTTGAGCAAAGGAGCCTCCATAATATTACGTAGCTTGAATGTTTCGGTCTCCACTTCAAATGGATGCCCAGTCACCTGATACAAGTGAAGAGTCACACTTGTTTTAAATATATACATTTCAAAAATAAGACATTTACTATGTTATAATTTCTGTCTCACCTCAGTAATTCTCTTCCAGTGACGTGTCATCATTGCTTTATTGCTCATCAGTTCAAGCAAAGGACAGCACTCACTGAATTCATCAATTGTTTTCTTGAGATCCAAGAATGCCTGCCACTCTTTTAAGGCACGTGGCAGCTTGCGACATCTATTTTGACCACACAAATGAAAATATGTTATATTTTTACCAAAAATAAAAGATGTGCAAAAATAGTGCATCTGTATACATATGCAGGACAGGTCTTTTGCAGCACTGGGCACTGAGCCCTGAATAACACCTCTAAAACTGACAGACAGCATTAAGTCCAGTAGAGGAAGTTGTCCTGTCTTTTACGTCAGCACGGATTTCCCTTGAGACTCACACCTCCTCAGAGCTTTCTGTTTAGATTTTTTTCAGCGATGAGAAAGTTACTGATTTTACATGTACTTTATTTACACTTTATTGCACCTCATTTGTTTCTGATTGTGCTTGTTTTGTTCTATAAAATGCAAATGTATGTATAGCAAATTAGAAATGTATCCTCTAAACGTAATGTGCTCTGTGCTTAGAATTTAATCATATTCTGCCAAACTCTTTTCCACCTTATTCTGAATGATAAATTCTAACCTTGTCTGAAAATCCAGGAGTTCATTGTTGATTCTTTCGATGTGAATGTCAGCCCAGAGTATATCATAGTAACCATTGACAGTTTCAATCACATTGTTGTAAAGTCCATATAACTTTTGCAGTAATGTTAGCTGCTTTCTTATTTCCAACAGCTGAGGATGCTGGGTAACAGGAAGTCCAAAAAGCTCCTCTCCTCCAGTGTAAGTAATGTATTTCCTGAAGAGGTTGTCAAATCGATTCTGATAATGTAGTAAAATGCATATGTAAAAACAAGCACAAAGCTCATTTATAATACATGATTAGAACCAGTGCTTGGTACCTGAAACATAATCAGTCTGTCACTTGCATCTTGTGGAGCCAAACCCACAACCATTGGTCCATCCTGTCAAACAGAGAAAGATAAATAGGTACTAATTGATAATGGCAAGTTTCATTTTTCATTCTTTGTGTTGATGTTTAGATTTACTTTTTCGTAATCTTGGTAGAAGTATTGACAGTCCTCCACAAAAGCCTCCACATTGCTCAGCAGTTCCCCTCTGAAGTTTGGCTGCAGGGCCACTAACTCATTCTGCACCTCTGTGGTGCGGGAAAGGAGTTTCTCCCAGGTGTATCGTAGTGTGTCTACTTTGTCTACTTCTTCTTTTGCCACAGACAGCTCAAATTTGTGAAGCATGGCATATGACTCCTGGTTGGAAAAAGTAATGTTATTGCATTAATTTCTACAGCAATAAGCAGGGCTAGGTAGAAGCCTGTGTGCTCCATATAACTAAAACTAAGGAAATCTGAAAGGGAATCTGTTTGTTTTTTGCAAATTAAAATTAGCTGTGCAGCTAACTTCGGCACATTTACACGTGTATTTTTTACTGGTGTTTACTAATGTGCATTGTCCCTTTTAAATAAATAAATAAAAATAAATAAATAATATTGTATTATTTTTCAGTTAATGATTCACTGCAAGATGAAAATATGTATACATATTTTTACTTCACCTCTACAGGCCCAACCAGAAAGTCTATTGATATCTGATGCTCTCGGATCTCCTTGAGCGCTGCCATCGCAATGCGGATGTCATCAAGGTCTTTGATTTGGCGATTCAGTTTCTTTCCTGCTTCATCTACAAACGTAAAGATCTGCTCCATCTCAGAGCGGTATTTCCTGTTGCAGTTTAAAGCCGTAGTCCACCATCCAGCTCCTGGTTTCAGCTGTCAGAGATGTCTTCAGATCAGCTAAAGATGAAAGGTGAGAGGTATTTCAAAATTAATTTAAGAGCTATTCCAAAATCAAAATATGAATTACTTTGAAATTTAAATTTAACCTGTAAACAGTGCTAAAGCTCCAACGGGGATGTATTCAGGTTCAGAGAGGATTTGTGTTTGAAGGTCTTGTAGTAAAGAATTTGACTCTCAATTCAGACAACAAGGGAGACCCCTGAAGGAACCTACAGTCATTGAAACAACATTATTATTCCCATACAACTTCAAAGTTTGTAAAACATACATCAGATAGTCGGTATACTACTTCCGCATGGTGTCTTCTCTGTCCTTTCCTCCAGATGTGGTGGTAACAGCTGAATCGATCCAAAGCAGTGTTCACTTCCTTGAATTTCAGTTTCAATGAAAAAAAAGTTAAAAGAAAAGTTTAACACAACTATCACTGACTGTGTAAAATTATACAAAGTGCGCCTACCTTTTTAGTGCAACTAATTGAAGAGCTAAGAACAGAGACAAGTTTTACAATTTCCTTGTTTTCTGACACGCTCTTATAGTAGTTTCTGGGTTGTACTGGATGGACTGGACCACTGGAGCTGATATATCTGAGGTGCTTCCATCTAACATTTTTTAATATGAAAAAATGAACATCAATTTTACAGTATAGCAAATGATTCATAAAATGTGTATTAGGATTCTGGTAAAAACATATTGGAGACTGATTAAACCTATCACAGATCATAGGTATGTTAGTACAAAAATATTACTTAACACACAGAGTAAAGTAAAACACACTGTACCTGCCAGACTGCGGTAAGTTTCCCTGCTCCATCTTCTGATTCACTTTCTGAGGTGTCTTGCTTTAAACTTGCTAGTCGTCGTTCATGCATTTTTCTCTATAAAAAACAAACATTTGATTTAATTATTTTGTAAACATGTTTTGTGAAGTAGACAAGTTACTGTACTCAACTTTGGAGATCCTCTCTTTGCTCCACTGGCTGACTCCTTTACTGACACTAAGCACCACACTCCACCGCTTGGTTCAGAGTCTGTTGGACCTCCTCTAGAGCTGGCACCATCACAATATTTGGGATGGAGAGAGCCACATTCACTCTGAAGATTGCAGGCTGAACTCTGGCCTTTGTGAAACTGAATGAATCATTTTCAGCTACAGTAGAAGAAAACAGCAGGTACAAAGTAAATGAAACCTTCAAACTAGCAACTGAGTAATGTTTTATTATTATTTATTTGGTTTAAATAATCAACACTTACTCATAAAATGCCCTTGCAAAGAGTGGATACGTTTGCGTAACATCTCTAAGGTATTACGTGTCAGTCTGAGTAAGGCATCCACGTTACGGTGGTTAAAATAAGAAAGCAGTTCTTGAGCCTCTTCTTCCATGATTTCGATCAAATCTCGCTTTTTCTTTTTCCTCATCAGGGGAGACGAAGGGGCGACACTTGGAGGTGGCATCAAGGTATTTCTTGAGACGAGACGACCTTCTGAACGGTGTTCATCTTCACCTGAGGCATATATCCTCTTATATAACCATATACAAGTTTACCAACGTAACACAGTATAAGATGATATGCATGGACACAGTTCTTCTTTATGAAAAGTGGTTATGTAAATTATAATGTTATTACCTTCACTATCTATGTGGTCTACTGGCTTATTTTCAAGAGGGCTTTCTTCTTCGGTTTTCTCCAATTCCTCTCTTTGATTGTGGTCAAACTCCATCAGCATGTTGATAAGTTCATTAGCAGCCTCCTCCACCAGTGAGCTCTTTGTGTGCAATAGATGGGCTTGTTTTATACATAGGTCCTAAAAATATGATTTATGCATTGGTAAATCTTAAAGGTGCAATATGTACCTTTTCTAATAGAAGATCCAGCATTTGCTTGTCTCTATGGAGATGTTATTGCTTTACCTGGAATATTCCGCAATATGGTATTTAAACTTGCATTTATTTCAATTACAGGTGTTTTATTGCTCAAAAATGACTTGTAAACAAACATTCTTACTGTGTTTGGTGCAACCAACTTGTTTCCATGGAGATGGTTAAGTCTAATGCCATACTGTGCAGCAATAGCAGCTCCATGGAGACAAGCAGGTGGTGGACCCTCCACCAGTAAAGCCCTAAATATTATAGTGTGCAACAGGGTGAAACCATTTTCTGACCATTGTAATTGAGATTAGATTTGTGGTTTAAACAACTGACAAATACAAGATTCACATTTCAGGAGATGTTTGTACAATTCTTAACTACAGGTTTAGCAGTTTTTATGCAGAATAAGGGTATTTTGTTGTTTGTGGAGGTTATGGTTCTTCAAAAATTTCAGCCTTTGCTAATTGCGTCCCTTCAAATTGCGATTTCAATTCGATTGAGATTCATTTCCCAGCCCTAGCTTTCATGTATCACGTCTAAAGTATTTATTTAGAATCCATTCATAGCTTAGTCAGTCATTATAAAGAAAAGTAAACATGAATAAATGTATAGTGATAACAGCTTGCTTACCCTTGTTGTCTGAACAAACTCTTCACAAGTAACAGGCTCGTCCTCTGGCAGCATACACAGGGTGGATGCACTCATCTCCTGCAGAACAGCATCAATCCTGAACTCCACCAAGTCATTCACCCGGTCCATCAGCAGCTCTAAGTCGCCTGGAGAGACAGGAGGGGATAGGAAGAGACAGATGAGGTGATGAAAGTTCAGAATGGCACTTTAAACAAGCACACACAAATTCAGCTATACAGAAATACAAAAATATGCAAAAGCAGTTTATCAAAAGACTCAAATAGTCAAGTTAAATATTTTCAACCCTTACCTAGAGACTTTTCAATGCGAGAAAGGTACTTGTCTATTGTTAGAGATGTCCAGTTAAGAGTAGTCAAACCTGGCAATATAGCCTCATCCACCTGTCAAAATTTAATGTAAGGCTTTCTGTGTATTTGTAATTTTATAAAAGAAGAAATATTGAGGTTTTTTCACTTAAGATGGAAAATACAGAAATAAAACAAGCTGGGGGTGAAACAGAAAAATATCTTACCTTAGCAACATGTGGCGTGGCAAGTTGCTCAAAAACACTATGAATCTTTGCTCGTACTCTGGTGTTCTCACTCAACATTAGCTGAAATATCAACAGTATTCAGTTTACCTAAAGAACAATAAATATAACATTTTAATATAAAAAAAATTAAATAGATACCTGTAAGTTATTGTAGTTCTTTTTGAGGCTTTCCTGTTTTTGCAGCAGCACAGTAGCAAAGGGCGGTACCTCCAAGTTCATTCTTTTCATGCAATTTGTCTCCCTTATTTGTGTCAGGATTTCAGGATCAAGGTTCACAAACAGTTCCCCAGTTGCCTGAGACCTGACCAAGAGAGACACCTGAAGACCTACTCTGGCATCCTCCATCTGTGTGTTGAAGATAAGAGTGAATGTATGATTATTTATTTGTATATTTTTGGAATAAAATAACATTATGCAACAGGATAACTGTGATTTATGCAAGAGCCTTTATCATGAGCTTTTTGTCATGTAGTCTATTTTACCTTTTTCATCCAGTTTTGATGATAGAGTATCTCAAACTCCAGAAGGACTCTAGCTACCCTGTTGTAGTTTTTGATTATTCTTTTGCTTCGACAGTAGACAGAACACCTGGATGCTGCACAGCAACAAAATAGCATCATCAATGTTTTATTGTCTCATAAATATTTTAAAAAGTTATTTTTTCAGACCTGTTGAAAGAGGTCCATTGGCCCCTGGATTCTGCTGTAAAGTTGTCGAGCCCACATGATTCGACCTCCTACAGGTGGAAGGTCTCTCCCCAATGGGAGGGTCTAGTTTCTGTTTGATGTAAATACGGGAGACCATTTCAATATCCCGGCCATAGCTCAGCAGAATGCGCTGATACTTGTCCTCAATGCCAAGGTCTGGAATCCCTAGTCTGTAGAGTACATTACAATTTAACTGTAGTACATTCTCTTCTAATTGTGTTAGCAACAGTAACAGCAACAAACAAATTCATAAACATATACTTCTCAAATTTCTTCAACACATTTAACGCTCTTTCTGTGTTTTGGATTTTCTCAAAAGTGCTATCCATAAAATTCTGGAGGTCATTCTATGTAAAAGAAGAGCATTGTTAGCTTATGTAACAAAGTTTTTCATTTGCCATTTGCTTGGGTCTATCTTTAATTTGGGAATGTTTAACTTACATGGAGCTCCAAAGTACTTTTGCAGAAATCCTCATAATCTGTGTCAAAATCAGTTCGCCTGTGGTCCAGAAAACTGTAATGTTTTTTCTTCATGCTCTGAACAATAGTCTGACAAAAAGATGTACAGAATATAACAAATAGTCAAGTCTTCGCATACATTTTTCATGTTTTCTTTTCTCTTTTGCAAGACATGCAATTACTTTTTACTTTGGGGATTAGAAAATAGTTTGTTTTGAAACCCCTTAAGTAAAAAGTAACCAATAAACAGGAAACACAGTAATGTGTCACATTAAATGCACTGGGCACTGGAAGTGTTAAGACATGCATGATGTCAACTAAATAATGACATGAGTGATGCAAATGTTATTGTACGTTATTTGTCCATGAACCGGATGTAAGTATCTTAAGACCATGCATTTAATGGATATTTCAAAAGTACACATTACCTCCCATTTCCCCTGCATTTCTGCAGTCTGTGTTCCATAAAAAAAGAATAAATCATGTTTTAATACACTTTGATGTTAGTAATGTAATTATCGTGAGCATTATAAGTATACTGTGGCAGTATATTCTAATATACTGGTACTATAAATAAAATACTGAATAATATTGTACTGTTTTATCCGGTAGTTCCATCTGAAACAGTTTGTATCAAAAAATTGTACCAACCTGATTCTTTGTAGCCATTGTCTCTAGTCCCTCAATCTTAGACTCTTGTAAAACTGAGTAAGTTGAAATAGTGGTGAACATATCCAAGATCTTGTTGAGCCGTCTTTGGAATGAATCAAATTTCCCAAAAATGTACATCTCGCTGAAGTCAAACTGCCTCTCTGTTGGAGTCTGCTGCAGCTTCTGCTTGGTCTTCTGGTAACAATGCTGATATTCCTATAGTGGGAGTCAAGACATTAGCTTCATGTTTACCCTAAAATCTTTTTTTTTTTTAGTTTACCTTGTTTAATGAGATAGAAGCTCGGATTTTCTCTGCCACTAGTTCTTGAGGCTGGTCCCATATTGTATGAGCCCCATTATTTGTGATATATGACTTGCAGGCCGTGATCATCTGATTTGTCACCTAAAAGTCCCCAAAAAGCAGTTTATACGTTTGCAAGCTGGAAAAGGGCTTAGGTGAATACAGTATTGATGCAAATTAACTAATTGACTGACTGTGAGACAATATGAGCCTCAGTGGTTCAATAAGCAATAGTTTACAGATGGATTGTGACAGTTAATCTAACATTATTGGTTCAATGAACAGCATATTGTATTATAAATCCACTAACCTTCACAAAAATCGATGTAATCTTTTCAGGTGTATTGTAGTAGCGAGAAATGTTGTGAATCATTCTGATGGCATTGATCAAACTGGGTATTGCATCCACCATTGTAACCTGAGGAGAAAAGTCTAAGTTGTGTTTAAGATTTTTTGATTTGTATGTGAAAGTTAAGAAAGTATAAGTCTTACAGGGTCACTGTTATAAAGGGGGTCACAAAACTTCTCCAGACTATATAGGTATTTCACATTGTCTTTTGCTTCATTGGCTGCATCAGTAATCCTGATGTCAAGTTCACGCCATGCCTAGAAAAGGGAATATATGCATTTTGAAATACATTTAGTTATACTAATGCATTTTAAGTAGTAACATTTACCTTAATTAGTTTAGACTTTGCTAGTAAAAGCACTCCCAAAGCAGCTCGAACATCAGGACTCTTCAGTTGATCCAAAAGATAGTTGAACCGCGACATCCTTCTCTTCCAGTAGTCCAATTCAGCACGAGGACCAAGATCATCTGCTTCCTTTCTTAACTGGTCACTCTCAGTCAGGACCTGAGAAATTGTACATTGTATTTAACCACAGAGGTTTATTTTAACTGTGCTACAGTTTATACAATGCAAGTCTGTAAATAAATGTAAATAAATAAAAGCACACTTTGCTTAAATACTACATTCTGCAGGTATGACTTACATTTAAAAATGCTGACAAGTGCAGCTGAAATTAGTAGTCTGTTGGGATCCATTGACATTAAATTTGGCTTTTTAGAGTGAATTTTGCTTATCATCTGTTGTTGATTTTTTTACAGCTAATGATAGCAGTGATGCAGAGAAAGTGACTCCTACACTACTGCTCAAAGTCAGTCTAAGATAAATTACATAGAAAGATACTGGCAATATTGCCTTGATACTTTTTAATACATCATTCCTGTTTTTTTAAGTCTTTGTGGTTTACCAGTTCAATCTGCTTGATCCAGACTTTCATGCAAGCCTCTATCTTGTCTGTTGTCTCTGTGCTATGAGCTGCTGCCATGTAGTCTGCTGGGGTTTTCATCGTGCACAGGTCAAGTGTGTCACACTCCCTCAATGTCACCTGGAGTGCAGCCACATGACAAACAAACATCAGAGTTATTTTTGTGTTTATTGCAGTTTTTAATTCAATCCAATCCCTTTTAATCCCCTAGCAGAAAAGCGAACAGAAGGAGGCAGTGGAAAAGTGGAAAATTGCAGTTGCAATAGTATTGTGATTGCTATTCGAACTACAATTTTTTTTTATTGGAAGGTCGTGTTTGAATATATGATATATATAGGATAGAGTATATGATAACTATTTCTGACAAAACTGAAATATGAACAGCTAAACTAATACATGTCTAAATCACAAGGGGTTCAGATTTTATACAGAATAAGACCTAAGATTTTGTTGGTTGTAAAATAAATTATATAACTTGAACTGGTTTGCAATTTGCTAATTGCAATTTTGATGCAATTTTGATATATCTTTCTGCCCTGGGAATGGCTATTTAAAGTGACATGTTACCTTTTCTTGCAGGCTTTCTTGTGCTCCAGCCAAAACATTCACAAAGCTCTCTAATGATGATATAAAGTCATGTTTGACAGTCTGGGCCTGAGGACTGGCCAGCTCTCCCCAGCCATGGTTCATCTTCCTCAAAGTAGGGATGAAGACTTCAGAGAGAAGCTGCTCCACACTTTTTAATAGGCCTCCTTCAGTTGTGTCCAAAATGTTGAAGTTTACATCCTAAAATCAAACAGACTGCATAATACCAAGAGGCATGGAAATCTCACTGATGCTGGCATGGCAACAATATTTCAAAAAGCCATGTTGCCAAAAATGAAAAACCTATCCAACAATCCTCTACAATAAGTACATTTGAAATAACCAAAATATTGTCAGCTAAAACTATAGAGCTACTTCAACAAAATCATGATTTGAGAAGAAATAGCAGTTGTGATTTTGCTGACAATACGGTTTAAATAATACTATTAAAATTATAATATTAGTCAATGAATGACTACTACTTTTTTTTTTTTTTTCTTGTGGGATGCTGTCTAGCTTGTCATTACATTCATCCCCTGATCTTTGAGCTTGTATGTATCATTGAGCTCTAGTTAGCAAATCTGTATAGGTCGTTAGCTTTGTAGCTGACAGCAGGTGATTAACAAGAATCAATACACTGGACTAACCATGGTATCACTGTGATAATGTCAAACCTCCTATTATGCCCCCAGCTCTGGAAAAGGAAACTGTGTTTGCCTTTTCTCACAAACAAAAGGTCCCCAAGAGAGACTGCTGCGAATAGAAGGCAAGCAGCATGCCGGCTTTACATTTGACGCTGCTTTTGTTTGTTGTTGTTATTTGTATATTATAATTCATATATACTGTGGAAAAGCAATGAGCATAAGCCTATGTAAATTTGGTGCTATTTACATAATACGCATGCATTATTTTTTTTACAATTATTGTATATTTCCTCTATAATATGTACAGGTTCTTTTCACTGGATTGCAGAAAATGTTGCCACTTGACAAGCTATTACTAACTCTAACTACTAATTACTCATACAAACAATGCTAACCCTTTATAATAACTATTTACACTATTATGCACAGTATTACAGCCTTAATAAAGCATGACAACACTCTTAACTCATAATGAACAAATAGTTTTCTAGCCCTAACCCCTTAACTAAGTAACTACTCAGTGGTTACTTAGTTAAGGGGTTGCCTGAATCATTTTTAGTAAACAATTTGCTCATTATAAATTAAGTCTTTCTTCGTATGTTATAAAGTCTAATTATTAAGTTGTGTTATCCAAATGACTATGCTTTGTTAGAGTACAGAATAACATGCACTGAGGCACAGTGAAGTACAGTTGTTGGCTTGTTGCTGCATTTGCTGGCTGACTCACCCTGTGTATGTTCTCTGAGGTGATTGTTTTGGAAGGGTTGGCTCGAGTGAAGAAGACACACACTCCCGTCAAGGCTACATCTCTGCCGTCTGTCACAAACACTTTAGGCCTCTTGGTGGCACTAGACTGCGGGACGACAGCAGCCAGAGGTACAGGCTCTGTCGCTGCTGCTCCTGCCACTAAGAAAGAACAAACATCAAAAGGTATCCACACTCAAACCTACATGACATGTTACAAAGTTACAATATCTTTTTTGTAATATGTCAAATGTACAAACCAAGCATAGGCGCCGGTCATGCCTGATTGGGGAAGAAAGCTAAATACTTACCACCTTCAGCAGATTCAGTATCCTGATAGTAAAACATAAGATGTGGGAGGCCCTGGGACACAAAGAACTGCTCCATGCGCTCAATCTGAAGACAAAAAATAAATCAATAAAACTAAACTGACCTCTTCCACACTCATATATGCATAATAAACAATAAACGAGTGAACAAAAACACCACTGTACCTGGTTCCCCTCCAGTATAGCATCTTCCACATCAGATTTCTCCAGGCCCAAGCATGAAGCCACAATGCTAAAGATGTAGTCATGTCTCCCATCAAGTTGTGCCCGCTTTGCTTCACGCTCCTCTTTGAGCTTTTGCTAAACACATACAAAGATATTTCAAAATGTTACTATTAAAACTTTAAAACAACCTAAAATTGGTACATTTACATACATATGTCAGTATCTATTTATAAACTGCATGTCATTTAGCTTTATAGGCATAGTACATCCTTTGTGAGCAGGATCTAGCTAACTTGCCTATGTTAAATTGAATAGTGGAACAAATAGTGGGACATGCGTATAAAAATACTGCAGCCTCTGGTCCAGGATGTTGGGACACTAAAATCAACCACAATGAGGTTGCTAAGTACTGCTGCTTAGTAACACAAGAACAAGGTCAACTAATAAATTAGATGAATCTGCTGCTCATTTAGCCTTTCTGGGATCTGGGGAGAATAAACACTGATGATTGCAAGAATTATTCTGTGCTTAAAAATACTTTCATTGACGTCATATTGTGTTTCTTGAGGGCACACAAAATTGCAAAAAGCTGCAAGAAAATAGACCATCCACGCACCTTACAGTTCTGATGCATTTTACCAAGAAGACATGAATAGATAATACTTGCTTTTTGCTTTGAACATCAGTCTTCCACTGTGTTTGGAATATAAAATTATACTTTCGAGCAAAGACTCTCAAAACACTTCAGATGTAAATAAACTACTATTAATACCTTCAAAAACCAAAGACAAAGTTTCATTCTTTTTCTCTTTAGAACAAACTGTGAAAAAGTAACAAAAAACAAAAAAGTTATATTTGACAGTTCAAACACTGAATACAATGAGCAAATCACAAAATAAAACAACATGAAAAACAAACTCTGACAGACCCTTTTCAGAACAAAAGGCATTGATAGATTCAGCTGTGAGTTCCAGTAAAACAAAGCCTCACCCTGAGCTAAAGTATGGTAAAAACATCGTGCCACTGTAATACATTTACCACTACATTAAAATCACTGATTATACAGCTGTGAGGGAAACTTTGTAACAAGACACAAGCTGGTTTGCCTTGTTAAAATATGATGCAGTCAAACAGTCAAAAACATATTTAGTACACCTTAATATACAACCGCTTGCTGGACTACTAGTTGTAAAGGTTATCATAAAATAAACTTAATTCAAATAACGTTATTCATCCTACCTGGATCACTTTAGCAATAATTCGTTTCCAGAGTATTTTCCCATACATACTGGACCTTACTCCTCACATCCCTTATGCAAAGTTTACCATATCTGGTCTTCAAGACATATCACTTTCTCATTAGCGTGCGCACAGCGGAGTGGAGACTCTCACCCATTAAGTGACCAGCCCTATCATATTGTACAGGGGACTGTGTTGAATGAAGTGCAAGCTATGGATATTTGTTTAACTGAATGTGTGTAGTGTAAATATGGGGGATTTATGGGAAATAAATAATATTTATATTGTTGTTTTGGAGCTGGAAAATTGAAACGTATAAAAAAATAAGATTCATTGCACAGACCTGAAGTGTATAATTATAGGACTAGACGACTGGACATTTTTGGGTGACATTTTCACATTGTGACTCAGTGGTTCTAATTATTATATAAAGCTCAAACACACACACTCCTACTCTGTCATGTTTAGTTATAGTTAAGATTGTAATTAAAGTTAAATTGCAATATTCGATCTATAAAATTATGATACACATTTACCCACTTGACTATTTTAATTCTGCGTGCTAAATATAAAACAGGCAGTTCTTTGCTATATTATATTATTCTATTTCATTCTATGAGCACATTTCTCTGACCAAAACAAATAAAATTAAAACTGAATCTTGTCTTTGATAAAGTTGCACTTCATTTCTGCACAGGACCAAACAGTATACCCTGCAGCTCACTGAAACCTTATAAGATTGTTTATCAGTGATCACTTGTCGTTATTTGCATTCCCCTTCTTCAAGCACCAGTTAGATTTCAATACGTGTTGTGCTGTTTCTAATCCTGTCACATTAATCATGAATTACATAGCAGATAGCTAAGAAGCCAAGTTGTCTGTAACTTCAGAACTCTTGGGTCACCTTACCTTGTTTTGATAGTCTGCCGTAAAATGCAGCATCATTGAGGTTCTTTCACTCTGACACTTCTTTTCAAGGCATTTCCACCTCCCTAATTAGCTCAGCTTTTCTTTACAATACAGAATTACAGCTTACGACAAAGACAAGGAGACAGAGAACAGGCGGCTTTGCTGCAGTTTGTGAGCAATCAGCCTTCTTATTTGCCATGTGAGAAAGGTTACTGCCCTGAAATAATGTGTGTGTGTCCTAAAGGGGCACTGGTGTCGCATGACCACCTGTCTGTAAGGTAATTATCAAGGCCTCCGCTCACCTTACCATGCTCTATTGACAATGACAAGGCAGAGAAAGAATTTTTTCCAAAGCTATCAACTCAAACAGATAGATGCATTATACATAGAGCATATGAGGAGACATGCAGTTGACTATTATAACAATAAGAAAATTACTTGTATTGTGTTAAAAACACACAACTAACCAAACCAAATAATTTATGAAACTGCAATTAAACTAACAATTCCACCATTCCTGTGCATTATTTTGTGCAGTCTTGTACACTACTTGGTGGACCACTTGGTGGAAACTGTTGTTGTTTTAGACATGCACTAAAATACAAGTGTATGTCATCTTAAAAGTAATAGCTCCCTTCTGTCATGGTGTGATTTGATTTTTTTTTCTTTTTCTTTGAAACTTTCACACAGAGGCCAGCAATTAGTATGAAAGCATATTGGCTTCCCTGTGGCATCAAGCAGATGAGAGACACTGCTCACTCCATGTGGACCCCACTGATGGTTTGATATTGAATAAATGATTGTGGAGCTTTGCATTTAAAAGCAGTTTGGTCATAAATTTTTCACATAGCCATGACTGATTTTCTATGTCGGACTGTCTGGTTGGGAACTATCGTGAAACAGGAGAGTGAATGTGAATTATAAATGAGGGGCTGGTGAGATCTGAAAGAAAAAGAGCAAGAGAAAGAGGAGGCCCAGTGCTCTCCCCAAGGAGACCCACGGCAACACAGACAGTTTAGACAAATCAGATGTTTGAATCTCACACTGAAAGAAATATGTGTTCAAGCTGCCAAAAAATCTTTAGCCAATTTAAAGCCAGTACAGCTTGAAACCTTAATTTAGTAGAGAGTTATATACAGTACATATAAAATGGGAAATGACATAAAACAAACTGTTCACAGGCACAATTGTACGTAGAAGTAATGTATGTTTAAATTAATTATTGAAATAGCCTTCAGTATTCAGACAAGTTATCCAGGTTCCAGGTGTACTATGAATAAATAAAGAATAATGTATTTTTCAGTGTTCAGACAGGCAACTAAAAGCAGCTGTTTATACATGCAAGAATATAAATACAACCTCTGCAACAAGAGCCATGGCCCACAGAAACAAAGTAACAAGAGGTGTACTTATAGACCCACTATTATATCTGAATGGCTTTTCTTATATGTTAGGTACAGTGTATTTTCATCTATACTTGCATCTAACAGCGGTTCTGCTTTGAAGTTGAACAGCATATATATATATATATATATGGCGCCATCTTGTGGAGATGCACCAAAAAACACGTGGGTCAGAAAGGTTTTGGTCCCATCATAGCCATACATAAAAGGTTTTCATCTGCTTGCCTCCATGGACGCTATTACTATGTCTATTACTAAACTGAATTATTGCATGAATTAAATTTCATGTGTTTAATTGCTCAAAATACCTCGATAAAGACACTTCTTAATTTAAATGAGATCGCCTCTCCACAGACCTAACATGGAAACTTGGTCCAGTGGCGTCATCTGTTAGTCTCCATAGAGCTGGATAACTTACTGTACTGTGGAACATTCCAGGCAAACCAATAACATCGCCATGGAAGATTTAGCCAGATTTTTTTTTTTTTTTAAATAAGCGGGATTTTTTATTTTTTATTTTTTTTTATTTTTATTTTTTTTACTAAGCGCCTCTAATGACTTTCAACAACTTTTACTTTTCATATAGGCTATAAAATACATAATAAAAGTCCAACCTGTATTTCCTTGAATATATCAGATGGAGCAGCAATCTGGCT
The DNA here is from genome assembly GCF_009829125.3 of Periophthalmus magnuspinnatus. Taxonomy (NCBI): domain Eukaryota; kingdom Metazoa; phylum Chordata; class Actinopteri; order Gobiiformes; family Gobiidae; genus Periophthalmus; species Periophthalmus magnuspinnatus. The sequence goes on along the minus strand of NC_047141.1, from coordinate 21,953,168 downwards.
AGGTCTGTTCCTGTAGCCCGCTTTAGCGATGCGTGAGTTTAGCGACGTCATGGCGTAAAAAACATTCCTTTACTGATCTCCCGCGGTAGTTATTTCTTCAACTGCATCTAGTTTTTACATTGACTGTAAAATACCTTAAGGATTTAAAGATGGAAAGGCTGCATATGAAAGGTAGCATCCCGCAAAACATGCACGCTATACTGTAGAAATCACGGTATGTTGTTAGGAGTTTCCATGGCAACGGTGTGCACCAGCGGGGTTGGTACTCGAGTTAAAACTCTTGACAAAGTTACACATTAATTCTCCTCTCATATTTTAGGTTAGAAGGTACACAAACAACAAAATCGGTCGTTTTGCGGGAGAGATTCGTCAAAAAACGCAACAAAATGAATGATTATGGTTTCTTTCGGACAGTAATGCAACATTTACGCAACACTATAGAAGAATGTATCGCTCAGTTATGAGCGGTGGAACTGGTTTGAGTGAAGTAATATAATAATGAAATAATAATATAATGATGTAAATGATGGCTATCCATAGGTATCTATGGTCTTTCTTGCAATTATCCGGGGGATAGCCTCTAGGTGGCAGACGTGCGCCGCACATAATTGGTTGAATGACACAACTGCAGTTGTCCATAGAACTAGGTTAGGTATTGGGGCAAATGACCTCACAAGCTTGTGGTAGTATATTTGGTAACATTACCACTTTATAGAGCATTAACTAATCGTATAATTAGTAACATTAAAGATTATGATTCTGGTGTATACTGATGCTGAATCATTGAGTGGCTGACTGCAGTGTTCTTACAGCCTCAGTGTTGTATCAGATTTGAGAGATAACCAGATGTCTTCTGTATGCTACCCCTGTTCCAATGACATCATCCATAACATCTAGATAAGAAATGAAAAATGAGCAGCCACGACTCCCACGTAACCCGCATCAGCACCGCAGTATGTGAGGCTGGGGGGCTGCAGCTGATGTGCACTATTTGGGCTGTGCGCACAATGCACCAATCCCCATCTTTTCCCCCCTTATCCGAAACGGAATCCCAGGATATCCCACCCACACCCACCCCCCGAAACGGAATAGCCCTCCTCTTGCTCGCTTTATCCCCTCCTCTATTACCTCAGCCTTTGCTTACTACACCCCCTCTCCTTGCTTCTCCTCCTCAGCCTCACGTCCCAAACTCGGGAGCGCCGCATATCGGTCGCCAGGATTTTCCCATCTCGGCCAAAATGGAGGAGGAGGTCTGTCGCTTATTGAAGGGAGCACAGATTATATGACCGGATCTGTCTCAATGAAAGGCTTCAGGGCACAGTATTGCTCTTAGAAAGGCATTGCAACAACGTTTGGAAAAAGCCTCTGCGGATTTCTATCGCTGTTTGTGCGTCCGCAGCCATGAGCTCAGCGGAGGGACTGGAAGAAGCTGCGAAGGACGCGGCAGACATAGCGGCGTTTTTCAAATCCGGTAAGTCGGTAAAGGGGCGAGTCAGTATTTGGGAGGCTATGAGAGAGCTATCGGTGTGATTGTTGGAGTGCTAAAATCAGAAAAGCAGCACGCGGTCCTGTGTGCTTTCTCTGGGCGATGTAGCAGAGAGCACACAGATGAGCTCTTTACCACTATCTGTCTGGTGACATGTCATCCTGCAGTCTTTGATGACAACACCTCCCCCGTAATGTGCTTTTGATTATCAGTCATGGTGACCCCATTTTGGCTTGGACCAAGTGAAGGCTGAGGTGTGGACGCTGCAGCTCGTTTTTTTTTTTTTTATTTCGTCATAGCCGATTTTGCATCATGACTTATTCCACCCTGTGTCCTCTGTATTTGGTTATACCGTTCTTTTGTAAATATAACGACATTGTCCAAGAACGTGACAACATGCAGCATCCATCCTGGGGGAGGCTAGGCCATCATCACGCAAGTATGGCCAATGGGTTGCGCTCTACGCACTGGGCCTGTCTGATAACGATGGCATCATCATAACAAATAGGCCTGGCGACCTCCTCACTGTGCACTTACAACAAAACACATTTCATAGATCCCATGGCCGCAAACGCTGAGGCCTATATCCTGAAATAACAGGATTGGCTGTGCTGTGCCTCGTTTTGCTTATGTAGCTGTATCATAGGATGCTGAAGAAGTATATCTTTGCTTGTATCTATAGTATGGATGTATTTTCCCATACTTGGACCTGTGAAGAGTTCAAGTTCTTAATATTCCAATGATTTTACTTCCAAGTGATACTAACGGGATGTTAATTTATTGTGTTGATGTGAAAAGTTTAAGCATTTTCTTGTCTAATATTACTTTAGTTAGACAACTTAAGCATTGACAGATTTTCTATTGAAACATCTAATATTACCTTTAGTATAGCCTATAACCAGGCTATGGTAATAAAGGTATTACCAACTTATAAAAATACACTGTAGCACAGACACAAAGTCTATCGGAAGTGCTGTCACAGTCAAATGTGTGTAGAGGGCTTGGGTGTCATCACTGTGGAGCGGGACCACCACTGATGCACACCAGAAAGCAGCTGTCCCTCTGGTGCTCAGCTGCTTCTGTTTGCTACACCTGGTGCCATGATTTTGCCTTCCCCCATCAACCTTTTTAAAATACAGGAACACACACATTGTCAGCATTACAATTCCCATTATACAGTTGTAGATACAAGATTTGGGAAGCATCGATGAGATTTCTAGTTGTTTTTTGTTTTGTTTTTGCAAGTCTGACAGTTAGGAATGTTGTCAAAATGGATTGTATTCAAATATTACAGTTTCTGTTACGGTTGGCTGGACAGCTGCCAGTGTATTTTCCTATAGCTGTGTTGTATCAGGCTGGAAAGTTGGCTCTTGGTGTAGTTGGGCTCTTTGGATGTTTATATAGCAGCAAATGAAGTTCATACAGTATTCATGATGGAGACCAAAATAGGTTTGAGGCTCAGGAAACATTTATAAGATATAGTATTAGAAGAATAAGAATTATGTTGGGTTTTAAAAATAGAGATGTAAAGGTTAGGGATGTTGCACTGTACTACATGTGATGGTTCACTACAGTTAATCATCCCATTTATTCTAGCATTAATTACATATGTATTTTGCCCCTCCTGATACATTTTTTGGGAAAAATATATAAATATAAAATTGGACGGAGCGAAGACACCTAACTCAAGAAGACTAAAGACATGTTACACTGCAGTCTAACCCTCAGGCTGTCAGTGTGCTGTGTAATTTCTTAGAAATCTTGGACAAATTTATTTTTTTGATTTCTGTTAAATGTTATATTATCATCTTATTATGTTAGTTTAAAAAAAATCCAATCAATGAAATATTTATTTTCAGTTAACTGCTACATCATAATAGTATTAAGTATTATATTAAGGCAGTTTTATGAGTCCATTACAATGACATTGCAACAGTAAATGTTGATTTTCCCACTAGCTATTTCTTGTAGCTATATTTAGAGACAATGTCCATAAGAGCTAGTTTTAACCGGTATTCTTTCATATAAATAGCCCTGTGAGTGATGTGTAATTTATTTAGTAGACCCATGCAATAGTATTATTTAAACACAAGCTACTGTGTAACTCAATTGGCGTAAAAGCTCCAAGCTTGGTGATTATGTAATATTAAATAACTGTCACTGGAAGTTTCAGGTGAGCCATTACAAAGTGGTTGTGCTATTTTAAGACCACATTCAAGTAACAAGTACAACAAAAATAGTCTGTACTTTGATGTGTAGTAAAATCAGCTTTACCTTCGTTGTGAAGAAAATAATAAATACATCAACAGTGACAGCATCATTACTGACGCAGCAAGCCATTTTCTACAAAGTAAACCCAGTGACCTGTGGCAATGAAGGCTGTAATGAGAACCAACTCGTGGAGCAGTGATTCTTCATTTTCTCAAAGCACAGTCAATGAAAGAATAATGACCTAAAGTTATCTTGTGCGCCAAGCAGAAATCTTATATAATCATGTAGATGAGGAGGACAGGACATCAGCAGTGCATGCAATTGGCTATAAAGTAATATATTTGGATGAAACTGAATTAGTAATACTTTGAACATAATCACCCTTTTTGTAACAGTTTTTGTAGTATTATGACTAAAAGAAAGTCAAAGTAAATTACATGAAATGGGCTACTTAGAGGAACAAACATTCATCAAATTATAGAGATGAGGTTTGGGTGGAGCTGCCCAGCAAAATGCAGTCTGCTCCCATCCACTCTCTGTGTGACTGAAACCTTTGCCTAATTGGCAGTTGGTTAGAGTTAAAGGCTATGTCTCGTATGGCATTTTCTGTACTCCTAGATGTGGGCTGGCTTGCTGCAAACATGAAGTAAAAGGAAGATCCATGTCCAGTCAGTGAAGTACATAGGCTATTATATAAGTTGTGGTTTATTAACTTCAGACTTTTGGTATTGATGTGCACATGTGCTTTTACAGACAAAGTATTATTGTCTTCATGTAAAAAGCACAAAAGGAACTAATTAGCTTAACAAAAGCATGTTTCCTCTTATTTATAAATACAAACGGCAGTTTCAGTTAAGTCATAGATTGCCTACAAGCTTTAGTGGAAAGATTTATGAGGATGGCAATCACAAAGGTAGCACTGCAAGCCAATTACCTGTTTTACAGCCAGAACGGATGGATCGATCTCATCACAGACTGCGACCTTTTCCACACTCATAGAAATACACCATACAAGCATGTCACCCCATTCACTATTAGACCTAATTATTGATTTAAACTACCATACAGAGGATGACACTTGTAATGGCCACCATGAAGTCTCAGCTTGTAAACGGTCTGTCGGCCTAAGTCAGATGTGGGTGATATTTTGTTGAAAGACTATCATCAATGTAGTTAAGTGTTGTCCAAGCCAAGGGAATCATATAACAATTCAAAACCAAATGCAATCCAGTCCGAAAGTTGTCAGCCCAATCCCAACTCTAGTAGGGTCATACTATTGTTGTGTCCTTGGTCAAAACACTTCACCCACCTTACCTACGATGTTGTTATATTGTGGGACAAGGAATGGAAATTACCTCATGGCTACAATCCGGTGTGTGCCCATTTCTGTCTCATAGTCATTAACACTGATCTGAACAAATAAACAAAACCAAATGCAGATGAAAAAGTGCTGACCTGGTTCTTGCTTGCAATGATACAGCAATAGTGCTAGATTTGTTCTTTTTCATATTTATTCACAGGAGACAATTTACAATGTTGAGGGCACTTAAAAAGTATCCACAGAGAGCATTTCACACACAAATAGGACATGCGGACTCAACCAAATGTAAACCTAAACGCACAGCATGTTGGATATTGATCACTTGGTGCAATTGGTTAAATACTTCCTTGGGCATAATGATACCAGCCCTTTTCACCATTCATAAGATTTCCCAATAGGTAGATAATGTGTTTATAGGATGCTAAGTGCAGCCTCCAGGACAGTGTGATTACCTCTTGAGCGCACAGGCACATGCACACACGTTGAGGAATAAATCATTATTTCCCACCCACACTGCCTCAGGCCCTGGAAGTAACCAAGAGGGGGATGGAGAGATGGTAGCAGAGGATCCAGGGATGGAGCCACATCGGAGGATTGCGGGTCATAAAACTGGCTGTGGGCTGGTCTGTGTGTCTCTTGCAAATCCCCCATCTGATATCAGCTAGGGCTCTATCAGTCATCTGCACACTCCCACTCATCCCAATGCGTTTTTCATAGCTTTCGTCGCCTCCTCCACTCTCCTCCCACTCATTACCTCATACCTTTGCCCACTGTCTTGAATTTAAAAGTGTCTTGTTTTTCCTTTACTTTATGATTGCAATCAGATCCCCATATCAAAAGGTAATCACGTTTGACAAAGGGGCTGATCACAGTGCACCTCTGGTTGTTTGTGTCTTGATATGATTAGACCGGACAGTGATATTGAAATGCAGCAATGTTATTTGCATGAAAGCGCTTCTGTATAAATATTGAATGGCATAGAGCGGTGCTAGTTGTACCTTTAGCTTTGTCTTAATCAGTTTTTGTATTTTATTTATCTTTATTCATACACGCCCAGAGAGCCCAGTGAGAGAACTCAGACACTTTTATGAGTGACCTGTTAAAATATAGAACAGTACAAACAAAAAACAAACAAAATAAATAACTACAGAGGTCCATTTAAAACTATTAAAACAGGTGCAGGTGGTGATTATAAATGTTTATCACCAGATTATTAAAGTGCATTTGTGACACCAGTCTATCCACTTTTACATGTCCTTGAAAAATATATTCCTTCTTTGGGAAGAAAAATAATCAAAACATTTTTTGTTTTTTTTCCCGATTTCAGTTCTAATGCAGCCAGTTTATAGACATAGATAATCATAATCGCAGTCATCTAGTATTAAAAGTTCCTTTATCAAAATTCAACAAGCAAGTGAAATATTAACAAGAGATCGACTGATAAAGGTTTTAAAGGTTGATAACTGTTTAGAATCCAAAGTGACTGATGGCTGATAAACCGATATGTAGGGCCAGTTTTGTTATGTAACTTTAATTTATTACAAAATCACCCACAACCTTCTTTACCACAAATGTTTAAGAGAGCTGTGTAATGTGTGTATTCTTTAGGCAGCAGGTGGGACTAAAGAAAATATTGGCCTGTCCTGGGAGATTGAAAGCTGATATAAAAGCAATGAAAAGCGCAAATATCGGCCCAGTGTCTAATATTCAGGCAGTCTAACAAGTAGTACCTTATATAAATACATCTTATAAAGTGTTCTTAATATCTTATAAACTCTTCTGACAAATAGTGATGGCCAACCTACTTTTTCATAGAGTGTACAGTGATAGGTTTTAAATTCATCACCTGTTATGAAACTGAGGGCTGAGTGAAAGAGTATATCTAAAGGTTTCAAAGTAGAGGCTGAAGTCTGCATGTAACGTTTTAAGTGTTAAAGGGTTTGAGCTAAACAGAGCTTTGGGTTTTGCCCCTGAGTGTTTCCAGTGGTTCTCTATAGAGATGGGATCTTGAGGACGTGATAATTTCTATATCAACTTATCTAAAGCTGGAACGATATATTTTTGGGCTCAGTATTTACCCTGGGGACTTTTCAGTGCAATAATGTGGAGATTGTTGTTATTTTTGTCATAATACGATCAGATTTGAGCTGTAGAGGGTTGAATAAGTAACTTTAATAACTAATTATTGCTTCAGTTCTGCTATTTTTTTGTTACAGTTCATGCTTTTTAATAATACTGTCTATTTTAAAATTGGTTTACTGGGATTATACTGCTTTGTGTTAGTGGTAGGTTCAGTTTTATTGTTTATTGTGGTATTTCTCTGTAGTAATATATCGTGCTTCAAATTTTGTTATCATGACAGACCTAGATGGCATGGCTCACTGGTGGACAGGTGTGTGGAAACTAGGGAAACAGAATACCTATGGCCAGTAAATTGTACAACTGCAGGACAATAGTGTCGCTATTTGATGTAAGATAAATCCGAGAGCTAGCTATGTGCTCTTGTCACACTTGCGCACAAATTTAAGCAATACTCAGTGATTTTGGGTTACTTCATTAGAATCTTACTTTAAAGGTGCAATATGTGCAAATATGTAACTGTTCTGGTGGAGAGTTCCCCATCTGCTTGTCTCCATAAAGATGTTATTTATTTGCCTGAAATGTTTCACTGCATGATCTTATTTATCTGTCTCCATGGAAATAAGTAGCTGACATCACCAGGCGAAGTTATCGGTACCTGTAACTGCTCAGAGTAAGGAAGGATTCATGTTTTTTTCAAGGCAATAAAACACCTGTAATTGAATACATGCCAGATAAAAAGGTTTCATGCCATACTCTGGAAGAATTTCGAGCAAAACTATCACTTCTCCATGGAAACAAGTTGGTGACAGACTCTCCACTAGAAAAGTCACATAGAGTACCTCTAAAACTGAACAAGCACCCTAAAATCAAATGCTGTTGCATATTGTGGATGTTATTCTCAACCCCCCCCCCTGCAACAGATGTCTAAATGCTTTACTCCATAGACATATATCCTCTCTCCTTGTCTACGGCATAACTAGAAGCATCTGGATCTAGTACTTGAAGTAGGCCCCCCATGTCTCTTCCTCTTTAAGTATAGGTCTTTGAAAATGAAGCCGTGAGGTTGTGACCCTTATGCTTCTGAGACTAACAGCTTCAAAATGTTTAAAACCACTTTCTTGGAAGCAAGTAAAGAGTGACAGTATATAAGCGCGGAGCTGTAGGTTTTTGTCCAGAAGGCATCCTGTATGAAGAAGATATAGTGTTGTTTGATGTCAAAGAGCATTTTTTTATCCTCAAGACCCTTGTGAATGACTGAGCTCTTCATTCTCCTAGAGACAGCCCACACACTCCATGGAGGAAGCTCATTTCCAGCCACACATATCCTGAGTCAGGATGTATAAGTTCTTGTTCTTGTGGACACTGCCCACATCGTGTTACCTGAAGCATATACAAACTCCCTCGGTTAATCATCAACTTCCTTTTTAGTGAACCAGAGCTATTTGGTTAATAACTCACAATTGGGAATTCAAATGAGAAATCTATACTTGTTCAAAGGCATTACAAATACCACTCCAACTACCTATGAGCAGTCTCCTCATTCCCAAATGAAAGGAATGTTCCAAAAAAGACCTAGCATTAGTTTTGGTCAAATCAAAGTGCTCCCCGCAGTGTGCTTGCATGCATGTATAAGCTTGTGCAAGTCTCTATTAACAGCTGTGTTCAGTCTGTCCAACAGAAACTGCAGCCTCTGTCTCATACAGAGAGTTCTACACAGTAACACAAAGTAACATTGCCATTTGCTTTGAAGGCAGCACCAGACTCTGATCCCTGTCGTGTGAATACTGCCAACTTGGTGCTCCTTTGGCTTATGCAGGCTAAACAGCAGCTTGGCCTCTCTGGCTTCACACAAAATAGGTTGTCCAAATTTGAAATGCCTTTTGCCCCATGAGCTTACATCGTTTCTTAGCAGGCTTAGGTTTGTCAGTATTATTGTAGCTTGCAACCATTAAAAAAAATCATTATATTATTCCAAGATTATTTGTGACATGCAATATTTTACACAATCACTAAAAATATGTTAAACAAATACAGACATTTACTTGAAATGTATATAAACCAAACAACTTAGATTTTGTTTTTTCTGGAGGCAAAGATTCTGTGAACAGGTGCTTTCTATAATCCTTACAGCAGCATATGCTAGGCTTGAGAAGGGTGTCCAGAGGAAGCAAGGGCACTGAAGCACTAAGCTGTCCCATTCTTTTTCTGTATCCTAGGTCAAACAGTTGTCAGTGTTTTTCAGAAAAACTCATCTTAAAGAGTGAACAGTGAAGCTATAATAACACTGTTGCTAGATTAGATTTAAAATATCTCCTTTACACACTCCATGATTCTGGGATAATTCCTCAGGCGTATAAGATCTGGTATCTGGCTTTATCCAAAATGGTTCACTCCTTATCAAATGGTGCACAGAGTCACACATGAAGAATATTTTATCAACAAGACAGAGCATTAACTCTGTCTCATTGATAAAGTCCATGTAAACACAATACTATCTCCACTGTTTTATATTTTACTTTTTATGCTTATTATTGTTCATTTGATCTTTTTCAGACTGCTCACTTCCAAAATGTGACTCCAAGCTGGATGGCCCAACTCAAACCTCAGGTATGTGTTTACAGCCACTGTAATGAAAAATGCATTGCTTCTATGCCCTACTTTGCATCTTGCCGAATATTCCCAGGCACACTTCTTCCAAGATGTTCTGTGAATCAAAAGTAAATCTTGACACTTGGATAGGTTGGCTTGGTTCAATATGACATTGGCTGTGTGCCATGGATGCACATATATCCAGTATTATTATGTGAGTGAGAAGCAAGAACACCATGTACTGTAACCGCTTAAGTAAAATGTTTTGTTCTGCTGAGTCCAATTCCATCAGGCTTTTCTTCCTCTGTGGCATCAACTATAGCAACCATGACCTTGTGGGTCCACTTCCCAGATACCCCCAGGACCAATACTAAAAATACACTTGGGTGAGTTTGAGCTGCTTTTAGGGAACAAACAGGGACAGCATACTTTTCAGTAATACACTGATTATTATGTACAAATGTGGCCCGGGTATCTGGTCAGATTTAGATTATACAGTTCAGTATGTGGTATCATGAAATGTAGGGTTTTCTTTTACATTTAAGAGCATTCAAGTTTAGACTTTAATTATATCTATATTGACTTTTGCAATTATTTGTGATGTAAATTAGCTGACTCCCAGTATATTCCACTTGACTAGCTTTAGCTTGCTGTATAGAGTCGTATCAGCCAGATGATTGGCACACTTTTGACCTTATGTTGTCCAAATAGGTCAGAGATGAGTGTAAGCAATTGACAAAGTGCCCACTGGCCTAAATGATTGATGTCAGAAATATATAATCATGGAGCTTTAACCCAATCATTTGTAAATTTGTGTCATCCAAAAGTGCTCTGAATCTAACCATGACCTCTTTGTGTTCAATGCACATAATCGGGCTTTTGGATGATCATCATAGTAATTTTTTATAGCTTGTTGTTTGCCTGCTCAGTTTTGAATTATTGTATTAACATTCCTTGCCAGGGAAGAAAATACACTGTACTCAAATGCACAGAGCATATTAAGAATCTCACAAAAATGCATTGATGGTGCATGTAAAAATAATTTTAAAAAATGCTTGTTAATACAATATTAAAATTCAAACTTTATTTCAATACTAACTTAGGTAAACCTGTGTACTCGAGTCATTGTACTATTTTCAATACAACATTTAAAAAATACACTGCGTACAATGTTTCTACTGCAAATACATAAAAAGTTAAAGCTAAAGACATCAGAAAGTTTTTTATTTGCTACTTATTTTTCTAATGTACTTTTTCTACGTATGTAAACATAGCTGTGTATTTTTCTTTTATTCATCCCAAAGTTTGCCATTGTTTTCTTCCAGTATATTTCTGTCGAGTTAATTCAGCTGCTCTCTTGCACAGCTCATGCAGAGCTCGCTGTGTGGTTCCTATTGAATTTGACTTCTGAATGCTAACCATGTGCACTGTGGACAGACAGGCAGACAGTCACACAACAGCACACAGACTCATATACTTCTGAAGGAGCAGAGGAAGTGGTTTTCTTTGGGGTTCATTGGATCTTTTTATTCTTCCCTACAGAGGCCAGAGCAGGGAGGACTAAACCTGACACTGCTTCATTGACTTGTTGTTGTGAACTGTGAGGCTGGCTTAGCTTAACTTTACTTGAACCTTTACTCGGATCACATGATTTGATGAACTGGTACTGTCTCATTGGCCTGTTGAATGCCACTGGATAATCACTGTGCATGAAGTTAGGCATTTTCTGCAAATCCAGGCCAACAAGGCAGCACAGCAGAGAGCTTTCAACGGCAAACTTGAAAACTTCAGTCCTCCTCATTGACTGAATTTATTGAAGTATATTTTGTGTGGTACCTGCTGTGGTGTAAACACCATACTAAATTAAATTACTGGAAAATCGGGATTTAAATAAACTTAAAGATCAAATATAACGGTCAAAAAAAGGCTTCAGAAATAGTGCCATATTTTGCAGCACAGTCCTGGTTCGGATGACTTATGTGTATCACACCCCCTGAGCATGTGTTTTGGCTTGGTTTGTGTGTGTGTGGGTCGGAAAGGCCTTAATTAGATTCCACTGTAAAACACTGGCTCAGTTGGTTTTACAAAGAGCACAGCTTACATCCTCCTGTCACTGGATATCAACATCATGATATCTCTTTGGCTGGCTTCAAATAACACACTTTCAACTGTTATACTATTGATTATTATTATTGTTAGGGTAAGATATGTTTTCATTCAAAAATGTCAACTTGAGCTTACATGAGGTATTAATGACAATTTGTGCAAAGTTTTATGTCAACAATTGTGGTGCATGGTGGAAGAATGAGTTTGTATTTTTCAAAGCCTCAACAAGGAAGTTATGGGTTAAATTCTTGAGCAGAAAGTCTTTCGTAATGGAAACCACATAGCCCCCTTGCAGTCTGCATGGTTTGTTATGTGAATGAATGACTCCAAAAATGTCAATAATTAACAAATGATTATGTTATATATGTGATAAGAGACGTCAAGTAACACTCTTAATACTTAAAAAGGGCTGTGTCTGGAAGTCTAAATGGAAGAGTGAGTGGGAGAAGGTGCAGGGACTGGACATTTCAGGAACAGTGTTATTGGTTTGATAGGCACGCACTCTGCCCCTGCAGACAGGTGTCTGATGCATACTCTAATCCAGGAGTCGGCAACCTTTAACACCCAAAGAGCCTTTTGGACCCGGAAAAAAAGCCTTAAATACTTTTGACATCTAAAATGAAGATACACAGTACATATTCTTTTTGTTTTTTTACCTTTACACTTTGTATAAACAATGATAGTGTGTTGCCTATGAAATCCATGAAACAAAGTATCTGCATAAATATTTATTTTACCTGGTTAATGGGACTTCTGCTCCTGAACCACTACGCACAGCATCTACAAATCAGAGCTGTAGAAGTCGCTTTCATCTTTATGCAGGACTGTAAGCTGTCATCTGTGAGGTGTGAGCGGTGTTTAACATAGTTGATGGTGAATAGCGGCTCACATACATATGTGGATCCAAAGATCGGACAGGACTCCAAATGCATATTTCTTCATGTTTATGTAGGTGTGGGATGGGATTCCATGTTTTAAACACAAGTTTGTCCAGTCTTGGAAGGTTCTCAGTATCATTCCATTAGTGATTCTGAAAAAGAGTCGCCTTCTGATATGACAACATCTTCAAGATCCTCTGTCAAGCGTTTGAATTTGGACCACCCACATATCTTTGTCAGCCAGCTCCAGATGAGGTTGACTTAACACCTGCAAATGCGTTTTGGGAGGCGTTTTGGCGGGTATACCAGCTTCCGCGAGTGTGACACTTATTTTGAGTGACGAAAAATAATAAAATATCATTTTACTTGAATATTTAAGATCACAATAATCTTCCAATTTAGAACTACAATTTAAAAAAAGAACTAACACAAATAAAATACACTTCAATTAAACGTACAATTTATTTTCCCAGCCACGCAGAGTCGCAGTATAAGGACGAAAAAGCCACATGCGGCTCCGGAGCCACGAGTTGCCGATCCCTGCTCTAATCACAGCAGAGGTCTGTGATGTCACTGACTTCTGAAATTTAGTGATTATTGGAGGCACTCACTTTCAATGTGACTAGGAATAATAGACATAAATGCCTTGTATACAGTTTACAAAAAGGTTGATTTAGTGTCAAGTCCCACTTTAAACCCCATGCAGTTCATATTTACAGTCAGCAATTCACTCGATTACACATAGCAATACATACTTGGGAGTAGTTTTGTATTTTGTCCAATCGTGTCACTCCCAGTTAATGATGTGAGAAGCAAACAGATGTTTTATAGAGCATCTTGTATATTGTATTGTATTATGCAACATATTATAATGGCACAGTGTTGGGGTTGATTTTTAAAATTGTCCTCTCATAGACATCATCAACATCTCAATGGTCCCTCTTCTCTCTCTCTCCCTCTCTCTCTTTCTCTCTCTCTCTTCTCCCTTCTCCCTTTCCCATCCCATCATTCCTCTTTTTCTCCATCCTCATCTTTGTCCTCCCTCACTGTCTTCTCTTTGAGCTTACTGATGCAAAGGATTTCAGGATTCACTCCACTGCTTCGACCAATCACCGTACTCTCCCTCTTTGAGCCTCAGCCAATCACCTTCTTGAAATGACATGGGCGGGACTGCAGCTCATTTAGGTAGGGCTTGGAGGGGGGTCGATGCTGTTGTGAGTGCTGGTTCCTCCTTGACTCGGGGATAACAAGAATGCTTGGCCTTTCCAGGAATAAATCTGGATCATTTTCTGTATTTTTCTTGGATACTCTCTGATTTTTGTTGTGCTGCTGGATGGATTTATTTAAAGAGGTGTTATTATATCTGTATACATCACTATATAAAATGGAAAGTATATTAATTTTTTATATGTTTCAATGCCAAACCACTCGAGTCATTGTAACTCAACGTCTTTATGCATGAATTACTTTTCAGTGCATCTCTGCTCTTTATTATTTCTGTATAGTTATGCCATCTAAGTGCAAACAATATGATTGAATGAATGCTGTGGTAGGTGTTAGCAGCTGAAGGTGTTTATTAGCAGCACTGTTAGCAATGATGGAGCTAACAAGAGGTAGGGGTAGTAAATGGGATACTTGATCCCAATATATATTAGTCTTGGAGGGGGTTCGTCATACCACCATTCATCCGGTAACATAGCGCACTGATGGAAATCCACTGATACGTTGCATGCTACATGCTTTTATCGACCCTTGAGCAAGACAAGTGGAAGACATGTCCCTTCAGATCCTGTCAACTGGACATTGTGAGTATATTGTGCATTAATAGAGCTACCAATATGGACAGCAAAAATAGTTAATATATTATTGTGATAGTGAAATGTATCTATATTCTATGACCTCACTTGGTTTTCTCAAACTTGACTTAAGCAATTGTCTATTTTGGGTCTGTGCTGCTGTAATGAACATACATGAGTCAGATGGTGTCACTTTTTTTTTTTTTAGCGAAGAGAGTGAGATTCCAAATTTGGCATTCTTTTTTTATAATGTTATTATTAGGAAAAGTCTGAAGAACTTAATTGCATAACACACATTAAAGTTAAAATATTGTTTATTACATTTACCTTTTTAATGGAGCAAATATATCTTTTCTCTATATTCAGTATTTCACATTTCTGGGTCAGTAAGTACATCTAAGTCTTTTCATCTGCACCAATATAATTTATGTCACTCTTTATGAGAAAATAAAAGGCAGCTTTAGTTTTTTCAATTAAAGTTAAAAGGGAAGCTGTATCTGGAAACAAATTACAACGTTCCATTTCTGCATTAGTTACTTGAGCTTTGATATATAAAAATACAGCGTGTTTGTTGTGGTTTGCAGTGCCATTTTATAAAGCTGTTATATGGACCTATACATGGCAATCTCTGGTAAATACACATGCCTTTGAAGGGTTACTTCTCTGTTATGATGCCCTGCGCCAATGGCCTTCCTGTTTTAGTTAATCATAACAGGAAAACATATCTCTATAGGACAACTGGGGTTTGTTATTTAAGCACACTATGCATTCTGGGTCATCAAAGAGAAAATAATGCAGCTGACACTCTCTTTACAGTGACAGCGTGTAGCCTCTTCCTTGTTGAGATGAGCCTCTCTTGACCATGAAAAAGTCTAGTGACCCATTGAAAATTAAACCAGTCTGTCAGTATGTATTCATGAGTTTTTGAAGGTCAGGAATGATTTCTCCTTCTTCGGATCCCTTTTCAATACACTCACACTTCAATGACTTTTTGAACTCTATATGAGCATGTTTTGAAGACATTTGTAGCCTGTAATAATCATAGTCATAACACTTGTTAGAGAAATCTCAATTTACCTTTTTATTTGGAAAATTAGTTTTCTTCAAAAATCTTCAAAATTTGTGATAAGAAGTAACAGTTCTTTCATTTGAATACTTCTTCTGCAATATACACATTTATTTCCCTGGGAGCTCATACATTTTTATTACATATTCACATTTGATTGGCAGATTAGTGTCAGCTTGTGAGTGACTATAATTCCATAGCGAATCATAGACACTCTGCAAGCATTATAACCCTGTATTCTGATGTATGAAACGCCATTCATAGGAAGTTTGGGTGGAGTCACGATTCAAATGTGGTTATCCGCCTAGACCTCAAGTCATTAAAACACTACAATTAAATGGTCCCAAGATCCTAAATCAGAATTCCTTTTCGTCAAACAATACTGGCATTTTAAAGTTTTTTTTTTTTTTTTTTTTATCCAATTGAGGTAGCACTCTTGCAGAAAACAGGGACAAAAATATGAAAATAAGCAATGTCGATTGACTTTTCAAGCCTGCGTATAACAGTAAATCAACTTGTAACAGTCTGTAAGCTACTATTGCCAGTAAAACCTGCTTTTCTCTGCTGTTTACTTATTTTGGCACTGCAGAATGTAATTTTCTGTACCAGCATTTTACATTAGAGACAGAATGATGTAAAGACTAACCATGTTGCCTTTTTTGTTCTTTGTGCAAGCCTGACATGGGTATCCATGCATGTAAGTCACATATTCCACCACAGCCCTGTGTCTGGCGGTTTGCATAAGCCAGTTGTTTTTGAGCACTGTAATAACAGTGGATAGCCATGGGATTGGACACAAGCAATGGAGCCATAGCCCGTAGCTCACTGCTGTGTGTATGCGTGTATGCGTGCTCAACAGGACATTGGTCTTTGTTGAGGACAAGTCTAGTGAAAATCTATTCATAGTGGATTGAAGTGACAGAGTGGAGAAAGATAAGAAGAGGGAGGAGGAATGTTTTTATGGTAAATATGGAGGAAAACAGACCTTATGAGTTAACACAGAATAAATGTAGCTTTGCCTATTGCCTAATGGCACCCCTATATCATATTTGACCATAGATACTGACCACTTGCAACTTGTAACATCATGCTGGAGGAGGTTCTGTTGTCTATCTCTCTCACAGTTGGCAACTAAGCAAATTAACATATTGCAATATTGTAATGCATCATAGTGGTATCTGGAAGATTAAGTAAATCAATTTGAAATTTGTGAACGTATGTTCTAAACGAGAATACATAGCTGTGTAAACAGTCTTGACAAAGTTCTCCCTGGATACTCAGACACGCTTAATGAAACAATAATGTACAGATGCTCCATGGCGCTGCATGTGGCCTCCCATAGGAGCTGACTCTGACTGCTGAGCTTGTAAACAGGAAGTGTCCTGCTTTCAGCTCCAAGCTTGCAGGTGCACAAACAGAAAAATCCAAATTTGGTTGTTTTTTAGACCAAATCCTCAAACTACTTGTTTAGCACATGGCATGCTCGTTGTTTATACATAACTATGTTTTTGTTGTTTACTTGTTTTGACTCAGCTTGTCTTTTTTTGTTAATCTTTTTTTTCAGTGGAATAAACTGAATCACATCTCAGCTATTCAGTAAAAGCTTACATTTTAAGAGCTGTTTTACAGCTTCTGGTGTAATTATCAACAGTAAATGATTATTAGGTAATGGCCTGGTTTTGAGTTGGCAGTTATCCTGTTAAGCTTAACTTGTGCCCAGTGGTTGTCAGTTGACATCACTGTTGTTGTTGTTGTTGTTGTTTACTGTTTTGCAAAAAAGTTGATTCCAGGATTAGACTGACACCATCACAAAACATGCTTGCTTCTCAATTGCAGCCTCATCAGTTTATGTGATTGTACTGTATGTGTGTGCCTTTGACAGCCCGGAAACATTACCCAAGTCTACTCTGAAGCCCACAATCACTGGACTCTACAGAAGAAGAAAAGAAATATTTAAAATTTGAAACAAAATTGTAAAATGCATATTAAACACACAGTTAGAGCATCTGCACTCTGACAGCAAGGTCTGTTTTTTAAATATGTTGTCCCCTGTGCTGTAGACATTAATCGCATCAGGAAATGAAAATAATTGAGTTGAGCCACAGAAGTGAATCAATGTTTTGTACTTCATGTATTTCACTAGGGCTGTTTTTAATGTGCTGATAAGCCAAACATACATTCTACTTCAATAGACAATAAACATATTCCATTCTATATTCTTGTTCACTAAACAAAAAAAACGGCATAAAGTTCTCATGCACTTTTTGATTATTTCGACGTGTTGCTTTCTCTGAACACTGATATGTGGTGTTTGCTCTGTGCCGGTTGATTGGCCTGTTTTGTGGTGCTTAGACACAATGGTGGCACAGTGTGAGTACAAAGGACTTTCCTCCAGTGCTTAATTTGTAAATCAGACGTTGGGGCTTGTGTTCATACAAGGTCAAAACTTTATGGGAATGCACAGCATAGGTGAGTGTAAGCAATTAGAAATGCCAAAATGCAACACAGTTGACCATCTTACTCAATTCTAAACAATATAAAAGGCCGTATAATTTGTCGTTGTTTGTTTCTATACATGTGTCGCACTGGGATGTTCAATCTAACTCAAGTCACAGCAGCACCTGCCACTGTAACCATGCACTCTGGATGCCATCCTAGGTGCCTGCTTTCAGCATCAGAGTGCAGCCCTCCCCTTTCATCTGTGTTTATATTATTCAAAACCTTAAATGTAAAAGTTTAACTCCAGTCTATTTACCAGATCAAAGAAAAGAGTTAGCAGAACACACTCTAATAGTTGCCGAATACTGTTCAGTCTTTTTTCCGACTCAAATTAAGCCCTGCTATCCTCTCTTGGTCATTGATGTGTCGATGTGACTCAGCTGGCTTTTCTGTGAGACTGTACTCTGTCTACTCTGCACATGACACCGGACACACAGGCTTTCATTGATTTTTCAACAGTGCCTAATGGTGCTATTTGGCCTTTGACTGAATAAGACATATACAAATGCATACAATGACTACTATTCTGAATATAACTTCTAAGCCATTAGCACAAGAGCAGTTACCCAAAACCTTAGATATTATAGGTCACTTTCATTATATTTATATACTCATTCTTTGCATACAGTTTTGAATATGTCATTGCTTTGTCACAGTAAATGTTTGTGCTACAAATAATTCCATGTATGGTGTTAGTATGTTGTTGGCTAATATAGCTCAAAAGAAAAGCGATCAGAATATATCTCAACCTGCTATGAGGAAAATCACAAAATTGTTCAGCCCTAAACAGCTGCATGTAAAAAGTTATAATCTGCTCTAAAAATCTTCTCAGCATACTTATCGGGTCTTGGGAATCCCCGAGTATAAATTCTGCTGTCCGATCATCTGTTTACATTAAAAGGTGGTTAATGCATGTTAGCTGTTATTGCACATTCCCCTGGACCCTCCTTAAGAGTTTTGTCCTAAGACTGCACTACTATGTGGCTAGCCAAGACTGTGAGTATGTTGGTACTGTATGGGCGCAAACACAGGAAAGAGAAACTATTCAAACCAAAACAGAGGTTGTTAGTAAATCTTGTTTTGGGGAGGGGTTGGTGACATTGGGGGGGACAGTGAAGAAAAGCCTGTTGGTGTAGGCAAAAGGAGTTGGCAGTGTCTTGGTTTTTCTTTGGCGTTGTGTGTGGCCGGGCGGTGCCGATCTGTGCCGTTACTGTAGTTCAGTTTAGCTGCTGCCTATCCCACAATGGGTCAGTAGAATCATGGTAGATGTACGACAGAGCAAAGAATGTTTTTTGGCCCTCGTGTTGAAGGTTGAAGATGGCTGTTCTCGATAACCACAGTTGGCAGTTCGCACAGGCAGGAAAAACTCTGATAAAACTTTCAGGTATTGTATTTTATTATTGTTATTCTACAGTAAATGATAAGAAGGGTTCTCGTGTTGACTATATCAGTGCTCAATGCCAAAGAAGTGTAGGTTTCCTGAAGATTATTTAATTTAGTCTCCTATGTGTAAATAAAAGGTTGCCATGTTTGCGAAGATCCTTCAAGTGGGTTTGTGATCTTACATGAATACCAGGTTTCATTTTGTGAAAGTACACCTACATTGAGCTAAATCTATACAGAGTTGTGGCTGTATGCAAATAAGTTTCCTTATTCTGCCACCTTACAAGGCTGATGTTGACCTGTTTTATATTTACCCTGCATATAGGTCACTGCATACTGTTTTAGTTACAGTATGATATAAATAGATGTGGCTCCAAAGGAAACTGTATAGCTCATGTTTGCTGAAAGTTAAGTCTGCAACATGGAAACAATACCCAGTGGACCCCTAATATTTCTGTGCCTGTTGCTAAAACTAGAACTATAGCCTACATAGCTCACTCCTCGCCTCCAACTCATCGATTTGACTGAACTGTTTTTTCTTAAAGGAGTTGGACACATAATTTTATGTAAAATTGTTTGAGTGGTACTCTTAAGTATGTGAAGTTGAATTGTCAGCTTTTTATTCTTAGCTGCAGTGACTATAAAGTCACTTGGGACAGATAAACCCATTGTTCTTTTTCAGTAAAACTCATTAAAATGTCTTCCTTCTGCTTCTCTAGTAAGATGAATGTGTGAGTCAAGCCAGTGTTGATAAAGGTTTAAAAATTTCAAATTCCCCCTACAATTGTTATTGCCACTATATATAGGAATGCTACTGACAAACACCCTGTAAAACAATACCACCAGACACAGACTTTTTAAAATATGTTTTGTATTGTATTGTTGAAATGCATTTACTAACATTGCTCCACAAAATGTTTATTCATTTATGAAGGAAGCCCATTCATCATATACAGACTATACTTTTTTGAGTCTGTCAACCGACACAGTGGTTCCGCCGCACAGTGTACAACTGTATGCCCTTACCATGTAGCCACTGTGACTTCAGAACCTGTGCCTTTCTATTTTCTGTCATTTTTATGTAAATTCTTTATTTTCACTTTCATTGCATCACGTGAAGTCAGGAGTCATGTTATAACAAGGTCAACCATAAACAACAATTACATAATATCACATACATAACATATGGTAAATATGTGCATGAGACTTGAAAGCATTTCTTCTTCTGCATTTTTGTTTATTACCGTTTATTTTATATCTGTCGTCCAAACCATTAATGATCCATGGTTATATAACGAGGATACACTCAGTGTAATTCCAGCAATTATTTTATAACTCCCAACTGTAAAATCATTTAACTTGCTGACGCCGTGTGTAGCTTTGTGGCCCAAGTTAAACTGAGTTCACACGTCCTGCCATATGACTCTGGTAGGAGCTTTATCCATATGTCAGCAGCCCCAAGTCCCAGTGCACTGTGACTGTTCAGCAAATGCATTATTTCTCACACAGCAGTAAGTCGTTTCTGAATAAAGTCAAACATTTAACACTGTTTACAAGAAAACCTAACAAAACAAGTGGGCCTGTTGTAGTTGGACCTTAAAATTGTTTTTACTCTTATTTCAGCGGCATTAAGACAACATAGCATCTACGAAACTTTTAAATTCTCACTATTATAAGTAGTAGGCTATTATAAATTCTTCGTCAACCTCTGATTGCATGGTAGCAGTAGAGTAAATTAAAAATAAATACATTTCTATGTTTTCTAAAATTATTCTTTAAATACATTGTTATTTATGGTTTATAAAATGTACATGATGTCTATCACTCTTACTCTTACAAACTATGGCTCTTCCTTTTTGCAGTTTTCAAAATTTATCCTCTAAAGCATGAACTTTAGATGGTGCTCAGAAAGGAGCAAAGGTTACATTGCATTGCTTTCAAAAAAACAACTCAAATTGAATCTTGGGAATTGTGGTGTTTTGTCTGAAGGCGCCGGTCTGGTGTCATTTTAGCCCAAAACTGGACTGTGGGACTGTAGTCTGTGTTTCCTATTCTTCCCATTTGTTACGGTGCATTGATAGCAGTTCGTCTTTTTGCTGTGCTCAGAGGGTTACAGCCAGGTCAAAGGGGCTGTGGTAGGAGCACGGTGTTATTTTTGCTGTAAGCCACACTCTAACAACAATATGAGAAACCCGATGAAAGTGGAGCTAACCACAGTCCCCAGGCCCTATGCCAGAACCAGCTTAGACCCACTGACAACTGGAAGAAGAATCACATATGAATGAGGGAGGAGAATGAAAAAACATAAAGTGGTCAAATTGAATAAAATATGACAAAAATTCAGGCATGGAGAGTGGAGAAATCAGATTTGACTTTTTTTTTTTTTTTGTTATTTTAGACAAAAATTCTCCATGTAGGCTCGCAGAAAATTGTGGATCAGCAAGATGTTAACCATTAAGGTAAATGCCAAAATAAAGACTGCTATCATGCATTAGTGTTAAGTAGTTTAGACAGTTTAAGGATTACAAATGATCTGTTTGTTTTTTTTAATGTATTATATATTGGTGTTTCTTAAATGCCGTTAACAAGTTTACTACTATATCACATCCCATTGAAATCTTATCAGTTCTTTGTATTTCTAATGAGTAATGTCTGAATGTTATCTTACAGCATTTTTCCTGTTCTCATACAGTAATGACTGTTATCAACCACAACCGGAAACTGTTCTGTTTTTTCATCCACTCTCTGAAAGATTAACCAGTTGGGTCAGCACATGTAACAAGCTAAAGTACCTTTAGTTTTGGGTTGAATGTTTCATGGTGATAGGGCAGAGTGGTAGTGTTGGGGCAGTGGTGTGGCAGTGCATCCTGCAGTGTGGCCGACCACAGGGGCACTGCACTGTCTGGTCTGTGGTCTGTGGATTGGACGCTTGGGATTGGTTGTGTGTGCCCACAGCATCTGTTCACACACATTGTACAAACTAGACACAAACAGCCACTTGGGATTATTTTGGGATTATGAGTTGGGTTTGTGATACTCATAGAGGTATAGAAAACTGGTCACTGTATCTATGCTAGTGCTTTGTCCTGCATGTCCCAGCATAGAAGCTATATTCTTTATGTGACCAGAAGCTCACCTCAAATATGTTGAGGAGAAGCCACTTAAGTTTTATAAGGTGCTGTATCCAGTGTTTGCAGGCATGTTTTACAATACAATGCATTAGCACGTTTACTACACAAAATTCTTTTTTCAGTGTTATGGCCAAGCTACAGTGTTATGACCAAGTATTTTGGTCCCTGTGGTATGAGAAATATGTCACATTTAAAAAGGGACTGCATGCAACTATAGAAATCCTATAATTATATAAAATCTATATCACTGTATCCAGTGAGGCACTTGTGCCTTGTATTTGTACAGAATACTCTGTGTCTGGCTCTTTGTTGCTGGAGTCATGTAAAGGTACAAAAAAGTATGAACTGCAGAGATTCTACTAACAAATTTTCGCAACACCTCGATGTAGAGAGAACAGTCTGAAAACTCACAAACTTAGATCTAGGCCTAAATATCAGTCAAATAGGGAAACACACTATTTAATATTGATAAACACAAAATCTCAAAAACATTGCATTTTAGTAGCACGTACGCCCAAGCCTCTAACCATACAATTTCTTTCTTTAAAATTCCATGCAGAAAATCATAAAAGCTTCCGGTAAAAATTGTAAAGTAACCCAGTGTGTTTCCATTCATTGTAGCGGCCACAGAGCTGGCTGCCAGTAAAATGGATTGCTCTCATTATGAATGTGTTATGAGCAAGCAGTGTGTGATTGAAAAGCTTTATTTCATGCTCGGCAGACTTGTAAATGAGGGTTGCTGTAGTGAAGAGAGAAGAGAGAGAGTCGTGTGTAGCAATGGTAGGATTTCATGAATCACAGTGTAGTCTTGACTTTGAATCAATTGAATGACATATGGGTTTGCGTGGCACTGCACATATAGAATCAAATTAACAAATGCTTTGGCTTAGGCTCTTCAGAAAGTTTGATGCTCTTCTTCCTGTATCATTATCTATTGCGAAATTTAAACCTCCTAGAGTGAAGGCATTTCCATTCTGATAAACTGCATGATGTGTATCTTGTGTTGTGTATATTTTAAGTAGTCACATGTGTGTAAGGATATCAACGTTAAGTGGTTTATCATTAAAAGTTATGTAGGTCAATATAAGGTTGGATGATACATTGTTATGTTTTGTATTTAATTTGTCTTTTTAATTACATGGTCTATTAACACCTGAATTATAATCCCAGCCATTGTCAACAGAAAAGCAAAAGTTTGTAGTGTATGATATGTAGTAGCGTGTTTAGTTTAGCAGCTGCGGTGGTAAGTTGATGGGAAATGTGAAGAGATAGTGTGTCTCAAATGAAACTATTAACGACTTCTCGATCTGATCCCATCTCAGCTGGGTGTCACATTATCTGAGGAATGATTGTCTGGCCTCCTCTCGCACCGAGCTAATGTGTTGTCAACCAGCACTCAGCCTGTGGGGAAATGGATCTTATTAAGTACTATTAAAAACATTAAATATTGTAATTGTTTTTCCTTTTCACTTTGTGTGTATTGTCTTAATGTCTTATCATAAACCACAGTTTTCTTTTAATTAACAAAGTAGATTATTTTTTGCATTTTTGCTCAGAATTTGAACTACTTTTTATATCACTAATCATATCAATATAATTTCATTTACTGTCGCTTTACGTGGGTTGTTTGTGGATAAAGTTATATAGAGAGCTTTTTGTTATGCAAGGTTGTTAAATTTGTCTAACCTGGATAGTCTGTAAGATCTGAAATTGGAAATTCCAGTCTGTTTATATAATTTATATAGCTGCTCAAAGGTACTACTGAGCACTATTTTCAATGTGTAGATGATTCAGTGAACTAGCTGCTGTCTAATAGATTTCCATTCCTTCAGTATGATTAAATGCTAATTGCACAACTGTCAACTCAGTGCCTTTGTTTATATTTATAATCAATTGAAATTAAAATAATAACAGATGTAATTCTGTTACTTTACACTGAGCTTTTTTTTTTTTCCAGTTGTGTCCAATCTGATTTTCCACTTGAAAACACACACTTGTCACTATCAAGGCTCATGTGTATTGTTCACTAATGAGAGCATTGTAGCTGTTAGCAATATTGTTGAATTTTCCAGTTCAGTGAGAGGGTGCCTGGGTTACATGTGCTTGCCACTGTATTAAAGCACATGTCGATAAATAAAAGTCACTTGATCGGGGTGTGTGTGTGTGTGTGTGTGTGCGTGCATGCGTGTGCATACGAGTGCCTGCATGCATGTCAGTGTGCATGAGTGTGGTGACTCCATCTCAGTCCCTGGTATTAACCAATGTGCCATCTGTTGAGGAGGCGAGGGAAAGGATCTGACATTAGAAGAACATACCGTAACAGATCAGGCGAGACTATGGTGACAAGTGCTGATTAAATGACTAACAAGTTACCACTCAGTAAACAACGCTATGAAAGGTGGCAAGAGGGGTGGGTGTCCTGCATAGAGCTGGGCCATTGCAGAAACCTCCTAATGAAATCAATATTATGAACTGATTATAGATTATACAGCATTTTGATGTGAAGTTGTTCATCCTCTTTTGTTTGAGAAAGACAAGATAATAACCAGTAATGGCATATTTAAGTCTCTTTTTGAGGAATTTGTTCTCCAGTTTACAGGTCCAACAATCTATATCCGTATCGAGGTTTTTACATTTGGTATTAATTGTTCTTTCTTGTGTTTCAGGGTTTCATCGCAATGAGGATCTGAAGGCAATTGATGTGCTTCCCATTCTGAAGGAGAAAGTTGCTTTTTTATCAGGTCAGTTTTCAAACTATTCGTATTATGTCAACTTTTATTTAAAACAAACATTAAAACAAATGCATTTGGAACCTAAAATGAGAAAGCCATGTGACTGGTACATGAAACTAACTTTTGCAGTTTGCCTGGTTGACCAAAGAGCATCGCAGGCATGTTGACATTAATCACATTATGACATTTCATATTTAATTATATTAAGTTTTTAATTCTAATATGTCTGTCACTAGTGCTAACCTTCACCTTATTGTGTTTTAATTACATTATAGCTGTAATTGTGAGATTTGTACATCATTTTAATTTGTATCCATTGTGTGAATGCATTAAAACAATGGTCTTGTCATCGTCATGATAATTTAACCTTCAACGCTGTAGTCACTGCACAATGACTCACAAATTGGCGACTATGATCTAAGCAGGTTTAATCCCTGCTCCTCTCTCTGCACAATGCAGTAGTATTGTTTTGACATAAATGGATTTGATTTGTGTGTTCCAGGCGGCAGAGACAGGCGTGGGGGTCCGGTCCTAACCTTTCCAGCACGAAGCAACCATGACAGAATACGACCTGAAGACCTTCGCAGACTGGTGGCCTACCTGGCTACTATCCCTAGGTTAGAATCACTATATTATGCATGTGGTCTGGCCTGCTATGCCCCCCGTCTGATCCAGATTTAATTTGACACAGACTCCTCGGTTGACTTTCCCACCTTGGTTAGATTTAAAGAACGCAGGAGCTTTGCTTGAGGCTACAAAGGCCTGGGATGGATTATTTTGGATCACTGTGAAAACTCCCTTCTCTCCTCTTTGCTGTTCCTTCCTCTTCATTCAGATGCTTAGGCTGCTCGTGCTTGTTCTGTTTCCATGTTTATCCCCGCTGTAATAAGGGACACAATAGAGACATTTTATTGATTTGTATAAGTATTCAATTGGACACACACTGTTAGTTATTTTTTCACTCTAGCTGTTGAACTGAAAAACCTCATGTTTTGTGGATGATAACAGATTGGTCAGTTTGTAATAGTAAATCTTTCAGAACTAAATTCCACTGAATCATCAAATACTTACAGATTTTTCCCCCTTAGACCACACTGTTAGACAATATCTAGCATTTGACCATTTTGTTGCCTTTTAAGTTCTCCACATCAACTGTTGGATGTTTCTGCTATTTCTCGATACACGATCAATTGATTAAGTAATAGCTTATTGCAGCTGTAGTTTCTAAAGTATCTTACTAAAAGAGGCCAGTCTCTTGTTCTGGATGTAGTCTCTCCCTCATTTGTCTAAATATTTCTCCTCCTGCCCCCTTTTCTTTCATAGCCTCTCTCTCCCCAGCCTCCTTCTTCTCTGCTCTGTTTTTCCTCTACCCATTTGGCGGCCAATGTGTTTTCAGAGAGTGAGGTCAGAGTGAGTTATAGCAGCGGGCCTTGCGTCTTTCTCTGTCTCCCAGCGAGACATATTCAGATTAAAGCCTTTAATGCGGCGAAACAACCTTTTATGGGCTTATACAGTAGGTCTCCTGGTAAGCGCCGGTGGAAATTTTAACGCCAAGATGTTTTAATCGCTTTTTTCCTGCCAGACATTCAAGGAACGTTCGCATCATATTGAATTTGTCAGCCTTTTCATTTGCATAGTCATCACTGATATAGTTGCAAGGCTGCCTGATACATTCGTATGGCTATGTATGAGTTTGTATTTCATTGCAACTGTCCTGAGAGATTGTAATCTTCTTCATTGTTGTTTGTGTAGCGAGGAAGTGGCCAGACATGGATTCACAGTCATTGTGGACATGCGTGGTTCCAAGTGGGACAGCATCAAGCCTTTACTAAAGATTCTCCAGGAATCCTTCCCATCCTGCATCCACGTTGCGCTCATCATCAAACCGGACAACTTCTGGCAAAAGCAGAGGACGAACTTTGGCAGCTCCAAGTTTGAATTTGAGGTGGGTGAAGTCAATTACCTTTGTCTTTCTGTTATTTATTTATTTGTATTTTAATGTTCATTTTCATAATTTTTTTTTAAATTTTTTTATTTAGGTTTAATTGTTTTTAAACTTTGTTGCATAGTTCTTGTTCATTACCAAGCTTACCATGTTAATGACTGAAAACTGCTGTAATTAAAGCAAAGTGAAATTAATTTCACAAAATGTTTCGCACTTGCTGCAGTGGCTACAGCATGCTGCTATGATACTCCTCTGTCTTATTATACTAATATAACTTTCCAGTGCTTCTGATAAATCACAATATTGTAAATTACTTAGTAAATAAAACTAGTATTAGTTTCAACTTTTGTTAGTAGTTCAGGATTTAGCATTTCTAATTGGACTGCTGCAGTGGCTGTGGTTTGATTTGGTCCCGTGTGGGCATCTGCTGCTGGTATATTTAGTTCTGACCCTGTTACTATGGAAACAGCATACAGTATATAGGACATGGTGATGCATTTAGGGAGTGAAATGGGTTCAAGAAAGCACCTAGCTGTGTCCATTAAGAATAAGATGACTATTTTTTTTATTTATGATTTGATTATAATAATACAAACCCAAATAAAATGTAAATACATTGACCTTATGTTTACCTTTGCCTGCCATGTAATGTAAACAACATATTGATTTTCTAAGTGAACCATCTGTTTCTGTTTTTGCATACCATGAGTTTATCTATGTATGTTTTCCCTACTTAGTAATGATAACATGAAAGCTCCTTAAAAGCTCAGGAATGTAGAGTTTATTGGCCACCGCCTTTTAACTGGGCATTACAGCAACACTATGCATTCTTCTCTCGAATTTCACCTGTGGTATTAAGTTAAGTTAAAGCTTCTATCTGATGCCATTAATTTCATAAATGCATTTCATGTTTTTGTTTCAGACGGTGATGGTCTCTTTAGAGGGGTTAACCAAAATCGTGGACCCGTCCCAGCTGACAGCGGACTTTGAAGGCAGTTTGGAGTACAACCATGATGACTGGATTGAGGTTTGGATTATTGACCTATTTCTTTCAATTTACAAATGGATTATCACAGGCTTATCCTAGATTTTGGGTTATTACAACAATATAACCCCATTTTGAAGTGTACTGCTCAGACAAATTGTGATTA
Organism: Periophthalmus magnuspinnatus; assembly: GCF_009829125.3. Taxonomy (NCBI): domain Eukaryota; kingdom Metazoa; phylum Chordata; class Actinopteri; order Gobiiformes; family Gobiidae; genus Periophthalmus; species Periophthalmus magnuspinnatus. Next base: position 21,924,792 of record NC_047141.1, on the reverse strand, counting down.
TGATTATACAGCCTACCATATATGCCGTCTGGGCCAGCTAGGCTCTGACATTTCAGCAAAAACTGTAAAAACAAATCATTTTATTACATCAATTAAATTACTACGACAGAGTATAAGAGTCACTTAAATAAAATAAATTATGCGGGCGCTACGAGAATAAAGTTGTATTTTGACATTAAAGTCGTAATATTACGAGAAAAAAGTTGTAATATTACGAGAAAAAAGTCATATTTTTATGAGAATATAGGCTGCTGTGCGTGAATGAGTGACCAATGCATTATGCGTTATGGAGAATTTGGAGCATTTTGTTCAGATAAACTTTCAACTGGGGTTTACACACGATGAAATACTGTGTCTTTTAGTCCACCATCACCACACTATCATCAGTATAAGTACTTTGAAGGGACACTGCAAGCATTTGAGTTTGTTTAGTCCAAGGAACCATACAGATTTGGAAGAAATCGCTATATCTGAACAAAATGCTCCAAATTCTTCATAACGCACTGGTCACTTATTCACGCACAGCAGCCTATATTCTCATAAAATTACGTCTTTATGCTCGTAATATTTTAAGCCTTTATTCTGGTAGTACTATGACTTTATTCTCATAAAATTACGTCCTTAATGTCAAAATGCTACGACTTTGTTCTCATAGCGCCTGGATAATTTATTTTATTTAATTGACCCTTATACTCCGTCGTAAATTACAATTTAGTATTTTTTTAGATCTAAAATTCTCTCAAACATAACTTAAATATGAAGGATTAATGTTATGTGAACAGAAAACTAAAGTTTCCTGTCAGATTTGGTGTTGTTTTGGTGGTTACATGTTGGAAATGGTCTCTTTCCTTGGACCTTCTGTCTGCAAGCTGCTGGTCCTAACCTTAAAATTGACCAATCAGATTGTCCATTCGCAGGCAGACTTGCTTGGCTTGGTTTCACTTTTGACAGAGTTTGGAAGGAAAAAATAATATGCTTTTGGACAAATAATGAGATTATTTTTTAAAGAGGATCAGTTTACATTTGTTACTTAAGTTAGCTGTCCTAAAATGTTGGGCTACTAGCAAAGGGTTTAATGACACATGGACCGCATTCAGCACAGAATGAATGAGCTACTAGTGAAAATGCTTATCTGTTGAAGACAGCAGTGGTGAGTGAGATGCCGGTGTTATCATATGCTTTATGTGCAGTAACTTGGATTATAGCGTAATGAGAAAACAGAGTTAAACGTGTTCATTGTTGTTGACAGTGATGTGCGTGTGCATTCTAACTTGGCGTGCGCACTTGTGTGGTTGTATCAATCAGCTGGTGCATTGTGATGGGATATGTATGCATTAAAGCAGTAAGGTAGTCAGTGTAGTCAACAAGTACACAAAATATTGTGAAGAATCAGCTGTGTGTGTTCTACATGCATTAAACCGGGTTGGCTCAGCTCTGTCTCAGTGCATTCTCCAACGCACCGCCGCAGGTGAGTGCATAGGTTGAGCGGTTGTATATGGTCGCTTTGGCATCTGTAGACGTTCAGATTGTATCTGTAAATATGGGCTGCTGGCCCAGGTCCTGAAGCCACAGTCCGTTGGCATATAAGCCACTGCTTATATGCCAACCACTTTTTAAAACTACAACTTATTGTCAAGTCAAGTTAATTTATTATGTAAAAATAAAGTATGTCTAGAAAAATATGAATTGAGTGATAAGATAAGAGAACCTTTATTTGTCCCACAATGGGGAATTTCCAGAGGAATGCATTGTTTTATTATATCTTCACTATTAATAATTGACACTATAATGGGATTTGTGTTATTCACTTCCTCAGTCATAAGCCTGTCAAAATTATATCTTGTACTGTATCATTAGCAACCCCATAAGTACAATATTCTTTTCTGCAGGTGCGGCTTTCATATGAGACGTTTGCCAGTGATGCTGCTCGAACCCTGGCCCGACTAGAGGAGCTACAGGAGACTCTGTCCCAGCGAGATCTGCCCAGAGACTTAGAAGGAGCGCGGAGATTGATGGAGGAACATGCAGCACTGAAGAAGAGAGCTACCAAAGCATCAGTGGAGGAGCTAGACACCCAAGGGAGAAGGTTACTCCAAAGACTACAGACACATAGCACGGGAAGTAGCAGTGATGGTGGATACAGTAACCGCTCAATTGGAGCCAGCGGAGAATCGAATGACCACCATCATCTCAGCTGTCACGTGCATGCCGACGCTCACAATCTAGTGGCCAAAGTGACGGGTTTGTTGGATAAACTTCACGGGACACGTCAGAACCTGCAGCAGCTGTGGCACATGAGGAAACTCAAGTTGGACCAGTGTTTTCAGTTGCGGCTATTTGAGCAGGATGCTGAGAAAGTACGGAGAATCAGTTTTTATTTCTCTATCAAAGTTTAAGGAAAGTGTACATTCTGGGCTTTAATGGATGTAGATAATTTTGTTTATTTATGAAAAGTTATGCAAGAATCTATATTTGGTCACTTAAGTGATTTAGAGGATTCTGTATAATTTTGAGAAAAGATAACATATCCAAAAAGATAACATTACTTTAATATTGTACATTAATTACTGAATGTGAAACTTTGGTTTTATGGCTTAATATCAGTTAATTTAAGACTAGACTAGATTAGATTGAGTTAAGATCTGGAAACTATACTTGACATCATTAATCATTGTAAGGGAAAAGCTCTTGGGACATTGGACAGTTAGTTAGGATTCTTGTGTTTTTGCAATTTTGGGTTAATTAAATGTATGAAAAGTAGAAAAAACACTCAAACTATATGCGAACTATATTTGTTCACAGTATTATTCTACTAAACTACTGCCAAATGAAAGCAGTTAATTTATGGCATTATCCAGTGTTTAATCTTTTGCATTAAAAATAATGCAGTAATCCAGACATTTAAATCCTCAGATTAGCATTCATCACTATGATTCCCATTCCTGTGCACTATTGGCTCCGTTTAAAGTGCAAAGCTTAACAGACAAGAAGAACTGATGCAGTGTATCATTTGACAATAATTCCTATTTTTGAGCGAACACAGATGAAAGGCATTTTCTGATGTCCTTTGCTTTTATGTTTCTTTGAGTGAACATATATGTGCACAGAGGCATAAAAACAGACATGTGACTGTGTGAGGGGAGTGGGAGTAGTTAAACATGCCTTTAGCATACCTAAAGCAGAACGCTTGTTAAATACCATAACTAGAAAAAAAAAAAAGGATCCTACCTTTTTACCCACACACTGTTGATGTGTGCTTACATATTACTGGAAAATTACTTGTTGCATTTTTCACTTTTGAAAGGTTCATTTTAACCCACACTTATGACCCTGGAGAAGATGAGCTTTCTTGTTCTTGCTTTTCCACATTGTGAAATATAATGACCATTTCCTTTGTAGATGTTTGACTGGATTATGCACAACAAGGGGCTTTTCCTCACCAGCTACACAGAGATAGGAGGGAACCACCAGCATGCAGTTGAACTACAAACCCAGCACAACCACTTTGCTATGAACTGTATGGTAAGATGCTCCCTTTTGTGTCCCTAAGTCTCACAGGCTAGACAATCACTATTAATTATCATTACTGTCATTCATTGTTGCAGGCGAGCTGCTTCTATGCTTTAGGCTCTTATAACTGTAGTTTCTTGTATTGGCTATATTATTCAGCTGTTTTTCCTCAAGGGCTCAACTCTGCCTTGCCCTGTCATGTCTTGTCACACTACTGTTCCCATTATTGACCCACATTGGCAGGCTGCCCCTCCCATAGCTGTGTGCTGCCCTCTGCTGTTTCCTCTTGACCTTCCTGCCTCACCCGAATGTAGTCCACGAAGCGCTGGTGTGTAGCAGAGGCCATTGTGCTGAACTGTATGCTCTGGCAGTTACAAACAAAATCTTTAATCCCTTGTTCTTGCTCAGAAAGATGGCTCTAGACATTCGAGTACGGATTGATAGTCTTAGTAGTAGTGTTAGTACTGTTGTACTGTTACATGTTATACACCTTGGAGTAAATCAAAAAATCATAACTATGGTGTGATTTGTGATGTCATATAAGTCTGGGGCATGCAGTAATTATGAATACTTTATTGAATTTCTTCAGTAGTTGCTGAAAGTATTGTAACTGTATCAATGGTTATGTTAAATGCCATTTTAAAAAGTAACAACATGTTGCCTAAAAAGTTAGTTTTAAAAAACAAAACAAAATATTGATACTACTGAAGGCACCAATAAAAAAGTTTCTAAATTACAACAGTTTGTCACACAAACTTGCTATTTTGCTGATTTTATAGGATTTGATAGAGGAACCAGACCATGGAACAAAAACTGTCAGTATAGACACTGCTGTACAATATGTTATATAAACAGTAGTGGGTACCTTGTGCATCATCCACCCATTCTTCCATAGGAAGTGACTGCCATTTCCTCTTCCTGTTGCCTGTGCTGGTGAATGGAAAGCTGAGGTGTCAAGAGAGTATAAACACCACATGTATTGTTTCGGCCTCCGTTATTGGCATATGTGACCATTTCCAGGAAAAAGGCATTATCCACTTAACCTTCACTTTGACTGCTTTGGTATTACATGAAGATTACAGATGCATCTACCATCCAACAAATCATAGAAAAGGGAGCAGCAGTTTTGTATTTTGACTGCTTCTTGCCTTTGTACCTTCTGAACATCTGGTGCACCCCTTTACTTCACTTGCATCAGTTTTAAATTAAGTTCACCAACAAGTCTGTGCTTCAGTAGTCCACCCTCTGTTATTTAATATCATTTTTAATGACCTGCAGATGTCTGTGAGGCCCACTGGCTAATTAACTGTGACTTTGTTCTTGCTTTGTTCCTTCTCTCCTTTTTGTACATCTGTATGCAGTGACACAAGTCACTTTTCATTATGTAGCTTATTACGCAGTTTTCTACGCATTTTTTTAATTTATTGGTATTTATGTAATGCAAGACAGACCAACATAGTGACAATACATATACAGTAGTGACAAGTGGTGATAAGACATACCAAGACAAGTATGTGACAAGTCTGTGTTTCCGTGCTTCATATTTCCATGATTCTGTAAAATTCGGAAATGAGAAAAGAAGGTGTAGAGAATATAGATGGGTTCTGCACAATTTTTGTTATACATGTCCATGAGTTTTTTGGGGGGTTTTCTTGAAGTTACTTGTCCTATTTGAAGCTAGCTTTATTTAAATATTATCCCCTTTCTTTCAGTGATGTAAAAATCACATTAAGGAACATAATGGGCTCCACAAGTAGCAATTGAATAGAATAATAACAGGCTGTTAACACAGTTGTTAATTAGCGTTTGCTGATCCATCCCAATCTACACAGAACAGCTGGAAGCCCATATATTAGAAAAATGATTAGGGGCAAATTATTGCAGTTTTCATTATTCACAGAAGACTATTTCAGTAAATTAGAATTTTCAACAGGATATTTTGAGAAATTAATTTTATAATCAAATAAAACCAAATACAAGAAATGATTTCATTAGATCATCTGTAGCATCATTCTTTTTACTCAGGATGTTGGCTGTGTCCAATGTTAAATAGCCATCCATGAAGCTTATATGATTTCAAATTCTTTCATTGTTCTCAGTTACAAACCACTCCTTAACTTTCGCTGTGTGTTTTTACAGAATGTGTATGTGAACATTAATCGAATCATGTCTGTGGGAAACCGGCTGCTGGAGTCGGGCCACTATGCATCACAGCAGATCCAGCAGATCTCAGGTCAGCTGGAGCAGGAGTGGAAGGCCTTTGCTGCAGCCCTGGACGAACGCAGCACTCTGTTAGAAATGTCTGCCAGCTTTCACCAGAAAGCTGATCAGGTAATGTAAATGAACTTATTACTCACCAGTGGTACAATAATTGAATAAGTAAACATAATGTATTCATCCTCTGTGTAGTATATGAGTAAAGTGGAGCCCTGGTGTAAGGCATGTGGTGAAGGGGATCTTCCATCTGAGCTCCAGGATTTAGAAGACACAATACACCATCATCAGGGCCTATATGAACACATTACCACTGCATATTCAGAGGTTGGTCCATCAAATATTTACCAAATATCAAATACAATGCTCTATATTGAATACTTTTATTAGGACAGGCTTTGTATATTCTACAAATAAACACTATTTGGTTGATTTCCTAAATATTTAATTGTTTATCAACTTGTAGGTGAGTCAGGATGGCAAGTCTCTTCTGGACAAACTGCAGCGACCTTTGACCCCAGGAAGTGCTGATTCCTTGATGGCATCGGCGAACTACTCTAAGGCAGTGCACCACGTTCTGGATATCATTCATGAGGTTCTGCATCACCAGAGACAGCTGGAAAACATTTGGCAACATCGCAAAGTCCGTCTGCATCAGCGCCTGCAACTCTGTGTCTTCCAGCAAGATGTACAACAAGTAAGGATCATATATAACAAAATCAAAGCATTACATTGTGTTATTTCTGTGCTCTCAGGCATTATTTTAGCTCTCATCAGGGAGACGTGGGTGCATAATTACCTGCATCTAAATAAGATCTGGTAAAAAAAACAGCAATCATATAAAAATTCCTTATGTTTTTTAAAAATATCGGGTTAATGCACCATTTTTTCTCTCTTTACCCCTACTATATCAGTTCCATATATTTTGCAATATTCCCCCAGATACTAATAAGTATTTCTTATTAAAGAGCGTGTGATGCAGTATTTATGATCCAATCTAAACTCCTAGCTCTTCAAAGCTCTACTTCCTCCTGGGTTTTGGATGTAAGGTCCTTGGTGACGAATGGTGACGAATGGCGTAGCACTGCGATCAAAACCTTTGTATTCTCTTATAGCATTTTGTCTTCAGTTCTCTGTGTGAGCTTGTCTCTGCCTCTTTCCTCTTCTTCTATGTCTTGGTCTATGCCTTTTTGCCCCTTTCCCTATTCCCATCTTCCTTTTTCTTTCATCATCCTTTTCTCTCTTGGTAGAGGTTTCCATGGTGACGCAATTTACTGCCACATGAAGTACCGGAGGCATTGTGCAGCACATGCTTTTCCCATCAAAATATTTTCAAAGATCTTTTTAAAAAAAAAAAAAAAAAGATATGCATTAATCCAGGAACAAATGTCCCATCCTTATAGGGGTACGTAGTTTAGAATAATGAACTCATAACTCAATAAAAGCTTTTTTATTAGTTAGTTAATTAGATTGTAGCTGTGTAGGCTTATATGTCTGTGTTTTGCTGACATATAAGCCACACAGACAATGGCAAAGGAGAGATAGAGGAAAGATGTTTATGAAAAGCTGCTGTGGATGAAAGGGGAATTATAAGTAAGGGGTGACATCTGTACATTATTAAACTCTAAAGGGAACACCAGCTCCTACTACTGGTGAAGGAATGTACTGCAGCTTCAATAAATCTGTTGAAGAGCCTGTGTTTAGGTTGCAACCTACTAATTTTGGGTGTTTGTGCGCTTACAAAGGTGCTGGACTGGATTGAAAACCATGGTGAGGCTTTTCTCAGTAAACACACTGGGGTTGGAAAATCTTTGCACCGAGCCAGAGCGCTACAAAAAAGGCATGAAGACTTTGAAGAAGTAGCCCAGGTATGTAAATAAACAAAATGTATGTGTATATGTATTGTATATTTCAACCAAGAATGTATTAAGTTGACTACAGTCCTACATAATTACTTGTGAATGTGATACCATAGTTTAGTGGCTTAATAGTAAATAGTAACCACTAGACTAGATCAGATTGATTGAAAATATACATGGCATTCTTAACCATAATGACTGGGAAAATGTATTCTATTTACATCACACACACTGGATTGTTAGTTAGGGATTTTATATTTTTTTGCAATTTTGGATCAATTTAATGTATGGTATGGTATAGTATAGTATAGTACAGGGGTCAGCAACCTTTAACATCTAGGGAGAGGGAAAGAAAGCAATGGGAGCCACAAAAATAAAACTGTATATATTGTTGTTGTTGTTTTTTTTTAACCTTTACACTTTGTATCTACATAAATATTTATTTACCTGGTTAATAGGACTTCTGCTCCTGAACCTCTGTGCACAGTGTCTACAAATTGGGGCTTTATGAAGTCACTTTCATTTTTACGCAGGACTGTAAGCTTTTGTCTGTGAGGCGTGAGTGGTGTTTGTTTTTAAGATAGTTCATTGCGGAGAATAGCTGCTCACATACGTATCTGATTTTCTGCACAATTTCACTCTTGTTTTTAAAGTTTGCGGATAGGTGTTCTGAAATCTTAATGAATGACTCTTTCATATATTCTCAGTGTGTGAATGGCTTCCCATGCCTGACTATTTCCTGAGTGGTCACAAAACTTGCAAATGTAGTTGAATTTGCAGACTTCATTCACTTCTTGAATAGATTTTTCCTCAGATTAGCCATCCGCATTAGTTCCAAAACAGCTTTTTTTTCTCTCTTCTCCCTCCGGATATTTTTAAGCAAAGGCTGTGTTTATTTTGGAAATGTCTTGCGATAAATGCACAGCGTTTTGGCGGATATAGCGGCTTCCGCGAGTGTTGCGCTTATTTTGAGTGATGAAAAATAATAAAATGTAACTTTATTTTAATATTTTAAGATCACGATAATCTTCCGATTTAGATCTACAATTTAAAAAAAAGAACTAACACAAATAAAATACATATCAATTAAATACTCATACTCACATTTATGAGTGGCTCCGGAGCCGTGGGTTGCCGACCCCTGGTATAGTAGATAAAATGAGCTTGGATAAACATTTGTGTAATATGTATTTAAAACGTATAGTAACAATTTGTAAAGTAACTCAGCTATATTATGAACCTACCTTACAGAACACCTACACAAATGCAGACAAGTTGCTGGAGGCAGCAGAACAGTTGGCACAGACCGGAGAGTGTGACCCAGAGGAGATCTACCAGGCAGCCCATCAGCTTGAAGACCGCATCCAGGACTTTGTGAGGCGCGTGGAGCAGAGGAAAGTCCTGCTGGACATGTCTGTGGCCTTCCATACACACGTCAAAGAAGTGAGTGCTTTAATCCAGGGATATGATTTCAAGAATTTTTTGAAGACCTTTCCCCATTCAAAAGATATGATTTGAAATGTGTTAATGCCAAATGCAGAGCAAGTAATCCTTATGCCTGAAACCAATGAATACTTAAAGAAAGTATTGTGAAATACTTATTTGTAATTTGTGTTTTAACCCACTGTGTATTAAACAGGTTTGAGGGGCAGAACAATCATAATCAATTGGAGCTGTCATTTCAATTATGATAACATTTTAATTGCACTGCCTTTATTAAAAATAGTTTATCTTTCACCATTAACTTCACATTTTCTTACATTTGAGCAGGCTGTTTTTTGGGGATCTAATCAGTTCCTGCTCACTGTTTGACCTATGTGCACTTAATAGACACCCTGTACTGTCATATGGTTGATGGTTGCTCTAACAGACACAACCATGATTGAATGTCAGAATTAACCTTTACCGACAGAGCTCTGGGCTCTACACATGCTAACAACACTCTGGTTACATAGACTCACGTCAAGTCAAAGCGGAGGTGCTATTAATGAAGCTAGTCTTTAATGTCCATATGGCCTAATCTCCTTGATCCCATCTGTTAGTTGGGGTCACTGTAGTTGTCACTGTAGCTATGTGTGTTGGTCAGTGCCTGCCTCAATCCATGTGTAAAAGTGAACTCCTGCTGATGACCTAATCTTGTAAGAAAGCTATCTAGTCAGAAGTGGAGTGGCTCATGAAATAGAAATATGTTCAGCATCTAAATCATTTTCTGTTTTTTTTATCATTTATTTCTCATGATTCCAAACTAATGAAAAAACGAAAATGAAATTGTACTGTTACTATTATTGTGAGAAGCATTAGGATTTTACAATCATACAATAATGGAACATGACCATGACCAAATAATTGTGAAATCCCTAGTTTCCTTTCCTTCGCATTGTCAGGTATATGTCCAGCTTTATGAAAATCAACTTTCTGAATGATAATTGATGTTAATATGACAAACATTTTGAGATGTAGATTGGATTAAAATGGCTTAGTCTTGCATCTAAAACTGTCACAATTATTACTTTTAGCTCTTACTATATTGTGAGTTGAATAATCTTGTAACTACATAATCTTGACATCTTTAGCACCAAATGTATTCAAGTAGAAACAGATCCCCCCTGTGTTTGTGTGAGACATGCTTAAAGATTCAGGGTCTCTTGCTCTGTAGGGCTCTAGTCTCCTGTGCCAAGTGAGCCAGATGGCTAATCCGTTACAGAGATGACCATTCACATCTTTGGAGCAGCACTGGTTGGGATTCATCTGTGGGGCACCTGTGTTACCAGACTTTACCCTTTCTACATATGGAGCTGTTTTGAATCCTAAGTGTCTTGTTCATGTTTTAGTTGTGGACATGGCTGGAGGAGCTTCAGAAAGAGCTGCTAGACGATGTGTATGCAGAGTCGGTGGAGGCTGTGCAAGACCTGATCAAACGCTTCGGTCAGCAACAACAGACCACTCTTCAGGCAACTGTCAATGTCATCAAGGAGGGAGAAGACCTCATACAACAACTTAGGTATGTTATTTTACTTCTCAGTCACATTGCTGGGTTTTACAAACTTGCATAGGTCAATAATATTTAATACAGACAGGGGGAGCTAAAGAGAAGAATGTAAAAATGCAGATTTGTGTTGTAATACAATGAGTTCCTGGATGTAGTAATTAACAGAAATGCTTAGGTTCAACATTTGTGAATTCACCTTTTGGATATTTTATTGCAGAGTACAATGTAATAATCAATGACTCTTGCCCTCCATCTGGCACTATGACATCTTCACATTCTCAAATCTGAAAACCAACAACATATAAAGTTACACAATTAACCTAATGTAATGTAAATCTACAGAGACTCTGCCATTTCAAGCAATAAGACCCCTCACAACAGCTCTATGGCTCACATTGAGAGCGTGCTGCAGCAGCTGGATGAGGCCCAGGGACAGATGGAGGAGCTGTTCCAGGAAAGAAAAATCAAACTTGAGCTCTTCTTACAACTCCGCATCTTTGAACGGGATGCCATTGATGTAAGTAGCAAAGCCAAAAACAAGCACATAGTTCATAATAGTTCAGCTATATATCTTTGGAGAACATTGCTATACATTTATACAATTTAAAGCTCAAACTGAATATGTTTTTCACTCGTATAAAGATCTATATGTGTCTGCAATAAATTGGTGGCATGAAAATTAAAACTTTGCATTCAAATGTGAGAAGAAACACGTCAGCTTGTGGTCTATAGTACGATAACTGCACACATTTTGTTTCATCATGAATGCTGTCATTTGCACAACTACACTTATGTGGTGTTTTATGTGCTATAGGGGTCAGCGATAGGCCTCAAAAAAACAAAAAGAAAACAGACCATACTTGCGATTTTATCACAATTAATGTACACTTATTTTCTATTTTAAGAGATAAATAAAGTCATCTGCTTCACTCTAATTGGTTAAATTCACTTAGCCTTACAGAAACCAACCAATAGGTGGTGGGAAAAAACTGTCTGTGTTTAGAGAGTCAGCTGCATTAAGGAGCTTGGAGCTTGTCACAGGGCTTGTCACAGAATCACAATTAGATTTTTACAGCCATATTTCCCAGCCCTAATGTGCTCTAGACAGGACTGCCATTAACAATCATTTTGGCAATTATTAAATCCAAAAATATTAAAATAAAAATATCTTTGTACTTTTGTCTCATCTGAGGACATACTTCATCGACTGTGTGCTTATACTGTGGCCTCTTCCACGCCTCCTCTGTCTGCATTGTTAAGTCTAAAATGCAGGGATAAGTCTCATATAAGCTCTACAAGTCCAGTCAGGTAACTCTTTAGTGCCTCATGTTCAATAGCCGCTACCCTGATATGACACAGTGCTAGAATATGAAGGCGGGCAGAGAGACATGTGTCTCCCTTCTCTCGCCACTCCCTCTAACTTGAATGTGCCTGTTTTGAGGTGAGCTCTTAAGTTAGTGGGTTTTTGCATTGAAAATATGGTGATGTGATGTTAGATGTCAGATGTTCTGAGCACTAGTGGGATTTCGGAGATGGTCTTTTTGCACTCAGATGGTATTTTACTAAACTGTAAGAGGAGAGGAAAGCAGAGCGTGTGTGAGTGCTTGGTAAGTTTATGCTCTGTTTTAAATCTGTTGTGTCATTAGAAATATGCTTTTGCACTATGGCTTTTGAATAGATTGTCTCTATGGGAGAAAGATGGGGGGATTTTAAGGTAGAGTTTTAGTGTATTGTAAATTGTGGGGACCTGTAAAAGACAAATAACCACATCCACTGCTTAAAGTAAAAATGTGTTTTCAGTTAATCATTTTGAGAAAAGGCAGTGTCTTAGATATTTGCTTCCAAAGAAAACTGCAGAGAACCGTCTGTATATCATTTCATTGACAAATACAATAGAACAAGAAGGAATGATTTAAATGTGCCTATATGTGCCGATATAATCATGTTACGATCATTCTGGAGGATGTATTCTAATTTGGCGAGTCAATATTAATGTCTTATAAGACTCAAAAAACAGCTGGAGAATCTTATGTTCTTCCACTTAATGCTTTGGATGTATTGAAAATCATCTGTGTCATCTGTTTATTTATTTAAATATATGGTAAGATTACACTTTTGAAACAGGCACATTCTTTGCATGAGTTTCTTAAATTACAGACAGCTGTAAGTCAGACTGACAGATATAGGTTAAAACCATTGGCTTTCATGTTAGAATTTTAAACAGAGCTTAATTCAGTTTTACCTCATTGTAAGTTCATCTCTTGTCTTTCAAAAGCAGTCCTTGTTAAATCAAAACAGCATTGATAGAGTGCATTGGTCTGTGCCAGGATCAAGGTGCCCCAGTATCATGATTCATCGTGCGTGGGCAGCCTGACACAACCGCTGACATCTTGGTACATCTGCTTTAGCTGCCGTGCATCCCCAGTGTAATATGTTACCCGTTATTATGGCAGTCAAGTAAATGTGTTTGGTTACAGACATTAAACTGTCAAACTTTGTTATAGATCTTGCAGTTGAATGCTTCAGATTTTTGGCTCTCATGGTGTCTTTTAGTGCGTGCAATTGTCTTGTAAATCATTCAATTTGGCTTTAGAAAATGTGATACGTACTGCAGGGGTTTTACAGTTGACATTTGATAAATAGTGATATTTTTTTCTTCAGATCATTTCAGATTTGGAGTCATGGAATGAGGAGTTGTCCCAGCAGATGAGTGACTTCGACACAGAGGACTTGACATTAGCAGAGCAGAGATTACAGCACCATGCAGACAAGGCGCTCACCATGAACAACCTTACCTTCGACGTCATCCACCAAGGCCAGGAGCTGCTGCAGTATGTCACTGAGGTCCAGGCATCAGGTCTGTTGAAACCTAATTCTGTTCTGTACTTTTCATATATTTTACTGTCAAGTGGCAAAGAGGTATTTGTACATGTCAGAAAGCTCTAATTTACAAAGATGTCTATGTAGTGTAGCTTCACAATGTGATCACACAATAGAAATGCAAGAGGCGCCTTTGTTGTTGGCTGTAAGGCATTATTTATTTACATGTTCAGTGGAAGCAATTGGTATAGTTGTTGCTTGCAGTGCACCAATGAAATATAACCCTGAAGTCCTCTCTTCATTTGCATGATGATTTGTATATAGCCTTTATGAAAAATGCATCATAGTTAAGGTGTGTTTTGTGTTTGTGTGTGTGTGTATGCAGGTGTGGAGCTGTTGTGCGACCGGGATGTGGACATGGCCACTCGGGTACAAGACCTCCTGGAGTTCCTTCATGAGAAGCAGCAGGAGCTGGATGTGGCAGCAGAGCAGCACAGGAGGCACCTGGAGCAGTGTGTGCAGCTCAGGCATTTGCAGGCTGAGGTCAAACAGGTAACCATAAAATCTTAATACCAGTGTACAATGTCTCCAGTTTAATGAGCATTTGAGATATACCACATTTGTGTGCAAAAGACTAATTGTGAATGCTACAGTATGCTGTGTTTCTACATGACCATGTTGAGATGACTCACAAATGTTAACAATATTGCCTCTGATTCGCTCATCTGTTTCTGTGTGAGCTAGGTTTTGCCTCTAACTTTATACAGTAGACAAACAAACATGTGCCTATCTACTGATTGAAATAAAACAAATGCAACACTGTGTTAATGTGCATTGATGTGCAATGTATGGTTCATTGTAGAACCATTCACAACACTGAAGTGATTTTATTCATTGACTAGTCGAGATTGCATTAATGTCAAAATGGCAATGAGCAGCACTTGTCCCTTTGTTGAATAGCCTTATGTCATAAAAACAGGGAGAGCTCCACTTACATTCAGCCACTCACACTTTTACATCAGTGCCTCAGGAGCAGTGGAAACATTGACTCTTTGAAAGTTGAAAGAGTCAGACTTGTGTTGCATCATCATTTTTATTGGAGAGATTCAGTGGCATTGCAGCCTGGCACCCACACAGCAGGTGTGTATGCTGAGTCATACAAACATTGTTCACCCAGTCCTAGGCTATTAAATTAAGGGTGTTCAGCTAGATGTTTGTGTGTAAAAGGATGGTATGGAAAGAAAATAATAGACTAAAATGGTGTGTTATTAATATTATAGGTCCTTGGTTGGATCCGTAATGGTGAATCGATGCTCAACGCTGGTCTCATCACTGCAAGTTCATTACAAGAAGCTGAGCAGCTGCAGAAGGAGCATGAGCAATTCCAACATGCCATAGAGGTAAAATGATTCAAATATTTCTTGTGTTTAGTCCTCAGATAGTAGTACGTAGTTTTCTCTTGTAGTATATTTCTACATTCTTGGCATCTGAAAGCACCCAAATACCCATCCATTTTCTTCCACTTATCCGGTCGCGGGGGCAGCAGTCTAAGCAGGGACTCCCAGACTTCCCTCACCCCAGACACATCCTCCAGTTCCTCCAGTGGGACCCCAAGGCGTTCCCAGGCCAGCCGAAAGACATAGGCCCTGGGGCCTCCTTCCAGTGGAACACGTCACCATAGGGAGGCATCCAGAGGGCATCCGGAACAGATGCCTGAGCCACCTCAGCTGGCTCCTCTCGACGTGGAGGAGCAGCAGCTCTACTCTGAGCCCCTCCCGTGTGACTGAGCTCCTCACCCTATCTCTAAGGGAGCGCTCAGCCACCCTGTGGAGGAAACTCATTTCGGCCGCTTGTATCCACGATCTTGTCCTTTATTACGTTCATTACCCAAAGCTCATGACCATAGGTGAGGGTAGGAACATAGATTGACCAGTAAATCGAGAGCGTCGCCATTCGGCTCCTTCTTTACCATGACAGTCCGATAAAGTGACCGCATCCCTGTGGACGCTGCACCGATCCGCCTATCAAGCTCACGCTCTATCCTTCCCTCCTGCTTGCCTCAAGTGGAGGAGTTCAAATATCTCAGGGCACCCATATACAGCATATCAAATCCATATTTTCTTTTTTTTTCCACACTGATTTTGTCCTTACCCTTCTCATCTCCCTTTCACTTCACCTTGGCTTTTCCCCCTTCACCATTTTGCCCTTCTGAAACTCCTCTCATACCTCTACACATGAGACAGAATTATGAATATCTAATGTCTCCACCTCGTTCCTTCCCTTTAAGCTTAACCCTTTTTTATTTTCTTCTCTTATGTGTCACTGATATTGCAGAGTGCATTCTCTTTGAACTTGGTCTGGCTCCTTTTTATGCAGGCATGTATGTGACCTACTTTTAGTCTCAACTCTGAACAAAAAAATCTCCATGGGGTTGGCAGTTTTTTGGGAGTTGAATACTGATGTGCGCAGCATGCCGTTTTTTCTTTTATACTAACAAAATTCCATTCCTGCAATAAATGTGTGTTATAGACTGTCCTTTATATTTTTATAATGCTGGAGGTGATTTTTCAAGATTTTATTAAGAAAGACTTGGCATAAAATCTAACTTTTTTTACTTAAAAAAAATAATAATTTGCAAGTCAGTCTAGTTTGTTAGGCATAAGTGTTTTTTATGACCCTGATAAACTTTTTAAGATATTACCACTAGACTAGTATTTTAATAATAACTGTCAGTCCAATGGCTTCAATATTATAACAGTTTATTTTAATTCTTCCTTAGTCGTTACATTTCCGCTGTCAGCTCTCAAAGGCGTGAAACTGTCTACTATTGAGAATTCCCATTTTATCTCTCCCCAGAAAACCCATCAAAGTGCTCTGCAGGTTCAGCAAAAGGCTGAAGCCCTTCTCCAAGCAAACCACTATGACATGGACATGATCAGAGACTGTGCTGAGAAGGTAATGTGCCCCTCACATCTTAACTACAGAATCAAAGGCAGTAAATGTGATGGCTCTTTTAAGGCTCTAAAACCTAAATGTTTTGGTCCATGTCCAGGTGGCAGATCACTGGCAGCAACTGATGCTGAAAATGGAGGATCGACTCAAGCTGGTCAATGCCTCAGTGGCCTTTTACAAGACGTCTGAACAGGTATATACTAAATAATAAGATGTTCAATTACTTTTTAGATACAATAGTTTATTGCAGTTGCAATAGGGAATGTGTATATAAAAAATGTTGTTTGTCCCAGGTGTGCAGTGTACTGGAAAGTCTGGAACAGGAATACAAAAGGGAAGAGGACTGGTGCGGAGGAGCTGATAAACTGGGGCCTAACAGTGAAACTGACCATGTTACCCCAATGATCAGCAAACATCTAGAGCAGAAGGAGGCTTTCCTTAAGGTGAGGAGAATGGCATGCAAGCAAAAAATCATTTATAATGGGTAACAAATATAGTAGAACATCTGGTTTGCTCTATCTTATGGGAGTTAACTACTCATTTATCCCACCTTTGACTCTTTACAGGCCTGTACTTTAGCCAGACGCAATGCTGACGTTTTCCTCAAGTACCTCCACAGAAACAGTGTGAATATGCCTGGGATGCTGTCTCATGTTAAGGCTCCAGAGACTCAGGTTAAAAGTAAGTCAGATTCAGTAATTACAGAAACTGTCTTGGCTTGACCTGGATCTTCAGCAGTTTCCTGAAATAAAACACATGTTTAGTTTTATACTAAGTGCATTTTGCATCCTTTTATCAGACATTTTGAATGAGCTGCTGCAAAGAGAAAACAGAGTGCTCCACTTCTGGACTATGAGAAAAAGGCGATTGGACCAGTGCCAGCAATATGTGGTATTCGAACGGAGCGCCAAACAGGTACATGAAGTTTTATGTGTACTGCACAACATGCACAACATTCATATTGCAGCATTGACTTTATTTCATTGAAATATTGTCATATTTAAATTAAACCTGTTTGTTTGAGATGTTCAATAATAGTTATGTTTGCGCTTCAGTCTGGTGCATTTAATGTTAGGGCTCTTGTCGCCATCTTGTGGTGTAATCATGCCAGTACAGCAATAGTAGGAAAGCACCTTCATGAAAATGAAATTACATCATAGATGTTTCTGGGACTTTTGTCCGTTATGTTTTATTTGACTTGATCAGTTCTGCATTTGCACATGTGTTACTAGCCATATAAAACAGACAATAAGAATAATTCTTTATCACTTAAAAGTGATATCTGCAAATGTATACTTTGAACCACAGACATGGGAATGTAGTCTACAAATGTAAAAAAAAAGCACGAGATGCTTAAAACATTTAGTATAAGAGTTGATATGATTATGATAAATATGATTGGATGCACTAGACTGACTTAAGTTTGAAAAATACTGCAAAATTATGCTGAGGGTTTCTATTGAAAAAAAAACATTGTGTGGAAACTGTCCAGTGCTTGATCAGTGGACAACAAAAACTTGATAGAACTGTGTCAAAAGTTCCCATAGTGTGAATGTTGTGACCTGATTTCTAAGGCCCTGGAGTGGATCCATGACACTGGGGAGTTTTACCTGTCCACGCACACCTCTACCGGCTCCAGCATACACCACACACAGGAGCTGCTGAAGGAGCACGAGGACTTCCAAATCACAGCCAAGGTAAATGGACTTGTCAGTTCTTTTTACCACCATAAACTAGTGTGAACTGATTTCTCTTTGTAATGTTAAGCCTGTTTTGTTATGTGCATTTTTCCCAGTCCAGTGTTTTTCAGTGGGGCCCATCCCGAGGGCACTGTATTGTCTGATTTCCTCTCTGCTGTGTCACTGTTATTGTGTTAGAGAATTGGCTATTGTACCATGCAAAACACTCATCCATACCTTTCTCTCCCCCCTCACGTCTACCTTTTGCTCTCCTGCCTCTGCCACTCTGTCCATCTCTTTTTCGATCTCTCATCTTTATATATTGACAGCAAACCAAAGAACGGGTAAAGTTGTTGATCCAGCTGGCTGACGGCTTCTGTGACAAAGGCCACGCCCACGCCCTAGAGATAAAGAAATGGGTCTCCTCAGTGGATAAACGATATCGAGACTTCTCTGTTCGCATGGACAAATACAGAACTTCCCTAGAAACGGCACTGGGCATTTCTTCTGACTCCAACAAGGCTGTGAGTATTTTTACCAATACAAGGCCTTAATGTTTTCAATTAAAAAAAACATTGTATTAGGTGCATTTAAGTGTATTAAGGATCTGTTGAAGTAATTTGGTTTCTGACTTATGTAACTTTTTTCCAATTTTGTCTTTCTAGAGTAAAGATCTTCAATTGGACATTATTCCTGCTAGTGCACCGGGGTCAGAGATCAAGTTAAGAGATGCTGCTCATGAACTAAATGAAGAAAAGAGGAAGTCTGCTCGGCGGAAGGAGTGAGTGTTGCCTTCTCATCATTCTTACAAAGTTTAAGGCTTTAAAACTCTTCATATGCTGGAATATTTCACAGCAGGTACAGCACATACATTGTACCCCAAGTGATAAATAAAGTGATCTAATGAATGGAATAGTAATTTCTAGTAGTAGTAGTAATTTCTATCTTTATAGCACCACAGCTAACATCAAGTTTAATATCATGTATAAACATTCAAATAAGAACCAAATTGTGCATATACAACAATGGCAGCTTTACTTTTTTGTTGAAACATCTTCTTTGTTTTAGATTCATCATGGCTGAGCTGATTCAGACTGAAAAGGCATATGTTAGAGACTTACGGGAATGTATGGATGTAAGTGCTTTGTTTTCCTGTCTTAGTCATATTTAGCAGCAACCAGTTCAAAATTGGTGCGCATTATCACCAGGAATTAAATGCATGTTATTATTCCGTTTAGACCTACCTGTGGGAGATGACCAGTGGTGTGGAGGAGATTCCTGCAGGCATTGTCAACAAAGAACACATTATCTTTGGGAACATGCAAGATCTCTACGAGTTTCATCACAAGTTAGTAAAGCAGACGTTACCCTTTATTCCTATAATAATTTTTTTATTAATAAGATAATGGATTTTGTGTGCATAGCATCTTCCTTAAAGAGCTAGAGAAGTATGAGCAGCTTCCAGAGGATGTTGGCCATTGTTTTGTTACTTGGGTAAGCATCATAACAAACATTTCAGTTTCTCTGTGTTGCAAGAAAAAAACATGATTATTTGTGCGATGCAGGCTGATAAGTTCCAGATGTATGTGAACTATTGCAAGAACAAACCAGATTCCACTCAGCTCATCCTGGAACATGCAGGACCCTACTTTGATGTAAGTAAAATGAGTGAAAAAAATAGTAATAGTAGTGATCTTGTGTAAAATGTAAATCATAACTTTCCAGGAAATACAACAAAGGCATCGTCTAGCTAATTCCATCTCTTCTTACCTCATTAAACCTGTTCAAAGAATTACAAAGTATCAGCTTCTCCTAAAGGTATGAAATGTTGTGTTTTCAAATGTAACAGCATCCTTTATCTTGAAAACAACACAACTTCTCTTTGCCTTTTGGTCTTCTCATAGGAGTTGCTGACCTGTTGTGAAGAGGGTAAAGGTGAAATCAAGGATGGTCTTGAAGTCATGCTAAGTGTTCCTAAGAGAGCTAATGATGCCATGCACCTCTCTATGCTAGAAGGTATTAATACTTACATTTTATATTCATTCTTTTAAATACACTTTATTGTTGTATTATACATGTGAGCTATATTCTCTTTATTTTAACACAAGCTTTTCTCTGGTCTGTCTTTCTCAGGGTTTGATGGCAACATTGATTCCCAGGGAGAGCTGATTCTCCAAGACTCGTTCCAGGTCTGGGATCCAAAGACCCTGATTCGAAAGGGCCGTGACCGCCACCTCTTCCTGTTTGAGATGTCTTTAGTTTTCAGCAAAGAAGTCAAAGACTCAAATGGGCGTAGCAAGTATCTCTACAAGAGCAAGCTCTTTGTAAGTAAATGTGTTCTTAATTTAGCTTAGAAATAAAATGAAATATCAAGAGGACAAAAGAAAGAATATTGGTGTGTTTTATTCTTTTCTTGCAGTTCCTCATTATTAATATGTGTTTATTTCATTGACAGACCTCAGAGCTGGGAGTAACAGAGCATGTGGAGGGAGATGCTTGTAAATTTGCTTTATGGATTGGCAGGACTCCAACATCTGACAACAAGATTGTCCTCAAGGTAATATCATTTTCCACTCAGTACAATTAACATATAGCAGAATAAAAATTGTAACATAGATGGCATTAAACAGTCCACTTCACACACTTGCATATTCTAAAACTTGCAGAATCAGGATAAGCTATGCTGCTATTGTCAGTGAACAAAAATTCACATACTAGAAATCTGCTTTGGATATCTGATGCAGATACAAGATACCAGGTGTATTAATAATATAATGTCTAAGAGAACGTCATAATGCATACAGGAATATTCATACATATTATTTTCATAAAATAAAAAAAATACTGCATATAAATAGAAATTATACAGATAACAATATCCACTATTGAAGATTGACTATGTTATGTCAATGCAACTAAATAGTTAAGAATCCTTGCCCAATATACAGTGTTCTTTGTACAGCTTCCGCCAAGTTGTTCGCACATAAACCAGAGTGACTCCATATCGTCCACCCACTGCTCAGTCCCACATCTCATCTCTGTTCAGCCAAGAAAGTTCACTCTATGAAGGAGGCGGAGTGTTACTTTGCGCTTCTTCTTTACTCATCATCATGCAGCAGCATTAGCCTAACATTTGATGGATCATATTCTATACTTAAATAGCCACACCAACAGTGACTCACTACAAGCTGGTTTGTTACAGTGTTTATGCATAAAATCACAAACAGAAAGAAGGGAACTGCAAAATAAATGATTTCCCTCAACATTTGATGGACATTTGCATCTTATGTAATGCTTGCGCTGCCATAACACCAGTGGTTGCTGATTTAGGAAGAAAGGAAAAGCTTGAGTGATACGCTGGGTGATGCTTACTTTATTCACAATCAAACATTGTTTGTGTGTTATTTGAGTGGAACTCTGCAAATGCTGATGTAATTTTAATTATGTCTAAACAGTTGTTTGTCTCAAGTGCTCACTTTAAAGATCAAAGCGCTCTTCTGTTACCTGGTTTGGGGTCATGAAATCATTAGAGTGAATTAATTAAGCATCTTTTATTTTATTGCGAGCAAGGACCATCTGTGTTTAATGACATTATGAAATCATGTGTTGTGATTCAGGCTTCGAGTCTGGAGAATAAACAGGACTGGATCAAACACATCCGGGAGGTCATCCAAGAACGAACGGTCCACCTGCGTGGGGCACTGAAGGAGCCCATTCACATCCCCAAAGCCACTGCCACTAAGCTCAAAGGCAGACGGTACATGCACACATGCACGCACGCACACACACACACACACACACACACCACAGACCGTTTTAAAAATGTATACTTCGAGCATAAAATGTATTATTTTACATCTTACACTACCCATTTATTGATAACAATGTATTGTGTTTTTTCAATAACTGTCATTTCAATTTAAAGGGATGGAGAGGAACTGGATAGTCAGGGAGATGCCAGCAGCCAGCCTGATACTATCTCTATTGCCTCACGGACGTCCCAGAACACACTGGACAGCGATAAGGTACAACACTCAGTGCTCTGCGTGTCCCGGACACATCTGCTGAATAAAACTACAGCATGTAGCCAACTATTATACAGAACACATTATACAATATGTATAGCATTTTTTTCATAACAGTGAAACTTGTTATGCCATCACACTGACGCAGTCATCTAAGCTGTGTTGGTGCAAGTATCTCTCTACTTCCTGTTGAAGTGCCTGATTGTTTTGAGAGGAAGAGGCCATCTGACAGAGCTTTAAACACAATGTGTGTGTGTGTGCGTGCGCATGTGTGCATGCGTGTGTGTGTAAGTTTGTTTGTGCATGTTATCTTTGTTGGAGAGAGAAAGAGAATCTCAGAATCTCACTGGAAGCAGGGACATTCGGCTGTGGATATATCTGGTATTAGCGCGACAGAAGGCCTGTCCTCCTACGCTCAGCATGAGCCACTGTAAAGCTCACCAGCAAAAAAGATATAGGCATTTCTATAGTTTTACTAATTATAAACTGTTAACCTAAATGTGGTTGTGTCCTGGACTGGACTCCCTTTATGTAAATGGAACAATATATTTCTCTCCATTATGGGAACACTGGATCAAAAGCAACACACTGTTAGATATTTGACAGTGCTAAAAAAATCTAGGGTGATGTGACTTCTAAATATAAATACCAAATTGAGTTTTTAGTCATTGTCAAATTTGTTGAATTTGCATAATAACCAAAATATTATGCATTGTTACATGGTGCATATTTATTACCACTTAGTAGATACTAGACAGTGGATAACGGATAAAATTCAAATGCCTGTTTGTGTGCAAAGCCACCTGCTGAACTCTTTCAAAGGTCCCTTGTTCCTCTCTTTTATGGCTTACACACATGCCCAAACATTTAGTTGCATGTGCAAACACAAACTGAGTGTGTCATCCTCACTTTCTGAATGCCTCCCTCTATGTCCCCGTGTGAGGCTGCTCTGTGAGGAGTCTCATTCAGGAGGCAGTGACACTGGCGCAGTTGTCGAGTGTGTGGATATTGTGTCTATAGCCAAGTGTGTGTTTCTGCGTGTGTGGCTTTTAATGAGTGACTTGTGTTGTGCGCTCAGCCTCCCACTCTCCTCCACGGAAGATGCTTGTCTGTATGTCAGGGAGAAGAGCACAGTTTGGATTGCTCACAGCTATCGATCTATAAGATTAAACCTGGAGAGGACTAATAATACAGTACAGTTGTTCACATGGATTGACAACATCAAGAGGAGCTTCAGAATGAAAGGAGTTGTTGCCTTGATCGATTGAGAATATTTTCAAGAACTTTTATAAAAGCTTTTTCAGGAACTTTCCCAGCATCTTATTTTTACCCACTGCATCCGCATTCAATTGTGCAATGCAATTGTGATTTGGGACCACCAAAGTGGATTGCCGCTGTTAAATTGTTTAGCTCTGTGGGCACTACCCGCAATGAGGGAGTGGAAAACAATGGAGAGGCTGGAGGACAAGTCAAACCCAGTGGCTCAGCTCCTCAGCTCTCTGGCTTTACCACATTACCAGAGGGTATGTCAACAATGTCGCTGTTGTGGCACTTTAGGTTTATTTATATCCATTGTTTAGTTGCATTTTTTGGATGTCTGCAGTTTCAATGGAAGTATACATGCAATTTTTATCTATGTTTTTTATGTATTTACTAGTGTTCATACCAAGTGGACATGTCACAATATCAAATGATTGGTATTGAAATGTCTGCTCACAATTATTGTTTGATACAAAAGGCATGCTTTATAAAATCAAACTAAATGATAAAGTAATCTTAATTTTACACAAGCAGAAAAAAACACTTACCATTTAGGTTAACTTTTTTTGGAGTATAGATTGAATTGAAGTCTTTTTTTTTTTTTTTTTTTTGCAATTTTTTGTTCTGTGATTATCTTGTAGCTTCAGTAATGCAGATTATTGATTAACCAAATAACAATGACGTCCTTAGAGCCAAGCTAATAATTCTTGTATGTACATAACATGTGTTTGTTAGCTTGTGAAGTGTTACTTTTTCTATGCACATGCATTTGACGTAAAGTAGTCACAAGAATAGCTGAAAGAAATGTGAGAGACGGTGAGAACCTGCACCTCCTTTATTTAACCCTGACTTTCTTTAATGGGAAATAGGCTGCGTGTAGTCAGATGGTTGGAGTGTGGAGTGTGAGTGACGTTTGTTGAGTTGCGAGAATGAGTCACTGAACAGCAATGTATACACTTTGAGAGTTTTACTCATAAGATTTATATAACATAAAACTAAAGTAATGTAGTGTTTTATTTTTTATGTGTCATTATTCAGACTACAAGTAGGACATTCAAAATCATTTACTAGCAGAAAAAAAACAAGCAAACACTGTTGTTCTAGCTGACCTTGTTCTTTTCTTCAGTTGTCCGGCGGCTGTGAGCTGACCGTGGTCCTGCATGACTTTGTGGCCAGTAATGGGACAAGTGGAGAGCTGACGGTCCGCAGAGGGCAGACAGTGGAGGTCCTGGAGAGGCTGCATGACAAACCTGACTGGTGCCTAGTCCGCACCACTGACCGCTCTCCAGCTCAAGAGGGCATCGTGCCCTGCTCCATGCTCTGCATCGCACACTCTCGCTCTTCTATGGAGATGGAAGGCCTCTTCAACCACAAAGGTGAGGCCACTTTGGTTTACAATGGATAGCAGTGCATTTAATATCTAAATAAATAAGAACTGCTCTTCTTTTTTATTTAGTTAATGTTGGATGGTACTTTTGTTTCACCATCCAATAGAATTAACAACTCCTTGTCACATCTCAACACAAACACTTGCAACATTAGCTGTGGCTAACAAGATATGTTAGCTGTTTACAAACAGAGCATTGGTGACCCACAAAACCTTATTTCACACATCGCAGCTGTTGTGACAGCGCTTTCTTTTTGTGTCTGTGTTTCCATTAAACAGTGTAAAACTGCTTTAGAGGAAACTCTGAAATGACTTTAAATGTAGTTTTCCTACCCACTGGAGTTTAACACGTAAAGACATGCCTAACATAGAATATTAAACAGCTCTGTAAGATGCTGCTCTCAGGGAATTGAGAATACACTTTTAGTCTTTACCAAGTGTTTCAGCATACATTACACCATGATGTTATAGATGTTTAAACCAACCTGAATAGTTACACTTTCAATAAAAATTGTCACATGCCAATGTATACAGATGGCTATCAAATGTAATACATCTTTGGCATCTTGACTTTGTTGGCAAACACAGAAGACAAAATGTCAAGACTGTCCTGATCAATGATGGAAGATAAATGGTGATTACTGTGAACCAAAACATTTATTCAGGATGATGTGAATGTCTCTTCTTCATTATTTAAATTATTCTCCCTGTTTTTGGTTGGTCGTGTAATGAAAGAGCAAACGCATTGTTGTTTCTGTGGCCATATAGTTTATAAATATTTTGCTAACCTAATTTTAGGTTTCTTTGAGAGAGGAAATCTGTTTGCTTTTAAAATTATAAGATGCTTCAACTTGGCATCCAGGAATCCAGGAATGATTTGAATAATTTGCAGCAGCAGGAGACCTTGATAGGTGAAATAAAATAATGAAGCCTCGTCTCTGTGTATTGCTCTAGTATTTAGTCAAGAATAAGCAGCGATTGTGTGGCCAAAGAGATTGCTAGATGATTCACACTGCAGGGGTTTCTCTGGGAAGAAAAAACAGAAAAGCAATCTTTTTGTGCATTTGCTGACCAACTGGTTCATGCCACATACTTTGTCCAAAAGGGTGGAGGGAGAGGGCTTAAGTATATAAATGGAAATCCCTGCTGTGTCTTCCAAGCGTGGACTGTTAAGGACAAATGCATTGGGAAAGGATTTCTATAGAATTGTGTATCGACATTGTGCTCTATGGTAGCATTCAGGAGGTGCCAAATGTTTAAATGCAGTAGTTGATTCTTTGCCAGCACTGTTGCTCAGTTTAGAACATGCCCAAACCACATACAAGTATCAAGTACATTACATAAACATTTGGCCCTTTGTTACTGACTTACACTGTTTAAGTTTATTACTTATTACTTAGTGTTTAGTTGATTTAATTGAGATTATTTGTATATATTAGAAAGCTGACAAATTTGTCCTATAAGAGTTTGTGGGAAAATCAAAAAACATCATGGAAAAGTTTTTGCATATTTAAAAGTTGTAACTGTCATGATCACTTGCAATAAAAAGGCAAGAAATTTCCTACAGGCTCTCAAAAACAGGTTTTGCTGGCTGCTCTGAACTAGGCCATTAAACAAATTGGAGCAGCTGTTAAGTAGATATGTAGATTAGCACAAGACTTCATCATTGTCCATGCATGTACAAGTGTGTCCTCAGGAAAAACCACCGCCAAAAGACTTTCCTTTAGAAAGACCCCAGGCACAACCAAACAGGAGACTCTTTGTGCATCCACCAACCTAAGCTGCTTAGAACTATATATGAAAATGTTCTCATTACACCAAATGGCAATTATGAAATTCAAATGTCCACCAGATTTTCCACCAGCGCATACTTGGAAGCATCTGTCAGATTTTATAACCCTGTCGATATTTATGGCAAGCCTACAAGTTGTGCATCCCAATGCCTGTGTAATATGCACCGCCCACACAAACTGAGTGGGTGCCTCTACAAAGTGTAATACGGTACACAGGCTGCATGTTTCCAGACGTCCCCCTCTTTGCTGCGAAGAAAGAGGCGCGGTGGAGGCTTGCCCATTATCCACACATGCAGGAGGCAGGGAGAGAGGAACACCGATCCAAAACACACAAGGAACACATCCTGTTCTACTGTTTTTGTTGATCTGGACTTCCTTAAACTGGAGTTATATTTTGAGGTTTTGTTTTGCCTATGAAGACGCCCTAAGGATATGCTACATGACATGCCATTTTCCTGAATTGTGGAATGTTAATGACATGGCTCGTGGAATTGAATCACTTGTGTCTTTAAACCCATTTTGCCCAATGAGTACCTCTCAGGCGGGACACTCAGACAACTGCAAATTCTGGCTGTTGGACTTGGGTAGGTTCTAGCATATTTGTCTCAACATGCTGCTTTCTTGTAAAACTGTATGCCTCCCCCTGAAACATTCTTTGCACAGACATTATGCATTTTACAATATATGTATATTTTGTCCCATTGTTCCGTTCTACTATTTACCCAAGACAATATTAATCAGTTGTGGATTATGTTCTGGTTTTATAGCAATATTGTGCTGTCATGTGATGAGTTTTCAGTGATTAGTGACAAGATTACACTGGTAAATCTGGCTTACAATAGATTTTTACAGTATATAGGGGTCATGGATTGCTTTATTTCTATAAATCCCTCTTTTATTCTTATGATGGTTTAAATCTATAGGGAAAAAGCACTGGGTGGTCTGTACTCCATGCCATGATTCTGAGTGTTAATTCCTCCCTAGCAAGTCGGCATTACAAATCAGAATACCCCTGAGCTTTCTCACACTCAATTTACTCCTCTCCAGTTATAGCTTTCCAAAGTCATGTTTGTGTCTGTATTTGTATCACTCCTCCCGGTCCGAGATAAGACCACACGAAAGATGCTCCCCTGGTGACACCTCTGGAATTTCAGGCATGCCTCTGTGCAGCACCCTGGACTTTCGGGATCACTCCAGTTGTGTCACCACCCCTCTACCCTTGTTCACCCCATAAAGTGTACACTTAATTATACATAATTTGGGTAATTCTAAAGGTAATATAGAAATTTGGTTCAAGATTGTGTCCATGCTTGCAGCATGACTGAAACATTCCAGAGTAGTTAAGTAATGAAGAGTGGTGACTGTTTTTCATTAAACAGAGAAAGGGTTCATGCAGGTAAACCTTACAGCTTCTCTGAAATCTAAACTACACAACAAGGTTGCATGCAAACACTTGTGCTCATCAAACTGCTCTGGAGCATGACAGCCCAGCCCTCCACATTCCTAATTGTTTTTAAATGGTCCCCTTGGATCAAGCTCTATGGGTTATGGAAAAATCTGATTTAAAAAGAATAAAGAGTTGAGCACTTTTATAAATCAGGTGATGATTCCAACCATTTTTTTCCCAGGTTTAAAACAGCCTCAGGAGAAACTATGATTTTCCACCGAACAGTGCAGAATGAGAACACATGCTTTGTATCAGCGAGGTGCAGTAAAATCAAGTCTCCCAGAGGCTGACACAACATTCACACGCACAGCACATTTGGGAGTGGGCACATACAAAGTCGACAGCACTGTTTGAAAACTATGATTCACAAACACGTGTTGACAACTCTTCTGGTTACAAGGTTTAATCTGTAGCAGCTGCTGTTTTGTGATGATATATGATTGACCTCATAAAATGCAAATTCTGCAGAAGTTTTGACAAGTTGAAAAGAATATAAACCTTTAATGCTGAATCAATGCAATTAAAATCCTAAATATGTACAAGTTTTTCTGCCCTTAATTCATATATATTTTTATGAGTGTATTTTCATTTATAGTGAGCTTAGATGGTGATGCAAGGGCAGATTTCTGTCATCATTTTATTGCTGTTAACCTTGTTGAACTTTGACTTGTACCAATTTAAAGGTCTTTCCCACGCTGGTAGTGTGGTCTCAGAGTTGGTGTTATGTTACACTGCTATGCCACATGACCATGCAATGCACACATACATTTTGTTCATAGATTCTATTTATTGCACTTTTTATTATAATATCTTTCTACTACATTACATTACATGAAAGCATTGCTTGCTGATTGGTTGATTGATCTTTCAAGATTCTTGTCCCATCCTTAATGATGACTAAAAACTGACATGCTTGACCCAAACTAAAATTAAAATGTGAGCAACAGTTGTTTATCTGTTTATCTCATAGATACCCATTGTCTTTCTATGCTTTATTATTTTCATACTTCTCCATCTTAAATCAAACAAGAGCCTTCCTCCTACAGATTCCCAAAGGATCACTGTGAGGGGGAGGCCAGTAACACAACAAGATGCACACAGATGTATATTATATCTTCTGGCTTTTCTCTTATAATCCTTATTTTATTAAATGTTATGTAATTGTATCTCATTTTAATTATTTTTATGGTAAATGGTGTAAATCCATTCTTTCCAGATACACTTTCAGTATCCAGTAATGACGCACTTCAGCCTGGTTCCAGCCATACCCTGGGTCCACACAGCTCCCCTGGTCCAAAACGTCCAGGGAACACTCTCAGAAAATGGCTGACCAGTCCAGTGCGGCGGCTCAGCTCTGGTAAAGCAGACGGACATGTCAAGAAGCTCGCGCACAAACACAAGAAGAACCGTGAGGGAGCCAGAAAGAACATGGACACCATCCCAGGATCGCAGAAAGATTCAGACGACAGTGCAGCCACTCCACAAGACGAGACTCTTGAGGAGGTAGAAATTTTGTATAGAACCCAAAACATGTACAAGAGGGTGAATTCACCAGCTAAGGTAGTCCGGACAAAATCTAGCTCAAGACCTGGAGATAGGGCACCGGGCACTGCACTATGGTTCCACTGCTTTTGACAGGTTGCCCCCTCTGGCATTGAAAGAAGAGTTAAATGTGGAAGACAAATTTCCCTAATTACATTTTTATTGTTTTATATACTGTGCAACAAATGTTCAACCCAATACCAAACCTTACTGTATCACAAGGTATTTGTATATTAGCTACAAACTGATATTATATTTGAATACACTTGTAATTTGATAGCTTCTATCTATAAAATAAACATGGAATTGAACATTTGTTAATTAGTTATTAATCTACAAAATAGAAATTTAAGATGTCAACAATGAAGTTCACAGTTTTATTTGCAATGTAAAACCAGTTGTCGTACTGTTATTGGGTATTGAAATACAGATTTAAGCATAAAGCATCAAGCTCTTACCCCAGTGCTTTAGAGGACTATTCAGTACAAAATTTTGGCAGTGACACTTGCCGTTTGTCTTTCCAGCGTATGCGTAATGAAGGCCTTAGTAGTGGCACACTGTCGAAGTCTTCATCCTCGGGCATGCAGAGCTGTGGAGAAGAGGAAGGAGACGAAGGAGCAGACGCTGTTCCTCTTCCTCCTCCAATGGCCATCCAGCAGCACAGCTTACTGCAGCCAGACTCACAGGATGACAAGGTGGGTCATAGTTGCTCGGCAATTAAATAATAATAATTAACTGATAAACAAATTACTGAGTCATATACATGTCATGAATCATGATACATTAGACTGCACATATAGTTACATTGTTGCTGCAGTCCTTCAAACTATTTTGAAGTATTCAAGATTTAACCACTATATATGTTGCACATCATCACCCTGTAACTTTTCTTAAATTGATTTTGTGTTTCAAAATATATGTCATATATGTCATTTTTTATTATCATTCTACTTTATAATTTTTTTTTTTTTACTTGAATAAAAAACAATAACAAATTGACTTGCAACTGGCATAATTTGCTAATTGCTTTTCTCTTTTCTTCTTTTTTTTCTTAAATGTGGCATGTTCCTACATTAGCATTACGTTGATTTCTGTTCTGCCTCTATTCTCTCCCAGTTTCCCTATCTCTCCATGTAAAACCATATAACAGCTCCTCTTCAGATTTAATTTCACATTTAATTTGGGTTTTCCCTTCGCTTGTTCACCAACTAAATGTCATCCTCTTGAATGTAATGACTTGCCAGTTCCTCTGGTGAATACTCCATTCATGTTTCTGATGTAGCCAAAGGTTCATTGGACTGAATGGGGTAATTCCATTCAGGCTTTCGTTGAATCCCAGAATGCTTCCACTCCAATGGAGTATCAAGCAGCACAGTTTATATAAATTTTGTGTTTAAGGACCATACACATTTAACCTAATCGTGCCCCACAACCTCTCCTTTCCTGGGAGTTTGTTATTGGCCCTTAAATAACCCTTTTATTAGGGAGATTACACCCACCAAGTCCTCATTTTCTGGAAAATTGATGTCCACACTCCAAATGGTGAGCCTTGAGTGCTTTAAAGAGTGACATCTTTGATTTTGTGCCATTATCGAGTCAAACATGGTTGATTTATCACTTATCTTGTATTCTGGCATTTATATTATATCTTATTACTTTCTCTAGACTGCATCTCGTTTGTCTGGTCGACCCAGCAGCTCAGAAACACCTAGTGCAGCTGAACTCGTCAGTGCCATCGAGGAACTTGTGAAGAGCAAGATGGTAAGACTTGAATTGTGGACAAAGCTCACAAGTACAGGAGAAAGTGGCAGATTTTGTTCAAAAGTCAATTGTCACTCGTGTTGTTGTTAGAGAGTGGTTTCTTGTGGGTAACTAGTCATCAGCTCAGCCTTAGTCATGCTGCCAGCTGTCCTCCATGCACTGTTCTCAAATCTGCCTCAAACCTGCCTCTCAGCCTCACTAAATGTCAAATTGGCTTTAGTCTCTCACTTTCAAGCTAAATATATTGGTAATAGGAGTGCACAGTGGCAGCTCAAAGGCAATTAGTTGATAAAAGTAGCATGTTAATGAATGTGAGAGGTTGTCTTTATTGTTTGACAATATGATGGTCTCACAACTAACTCCCCTTTGTTCAGGATTTTATCAACTAGGCCTGTAGCTGTCACAAAACAGCATGAAATTGAAATAGATTTATTATGTATTATATTTTGCCAATTATTTTTGATCGGTTGTAGCTATATGGACTTGTACGCACTAAAAACATGGAAACAGTTGACTTAATGTATTTATTTGCAGTCCAGTGCAGTCAGTGTCTGTGTATGTGACAATGCCATATGAATGTCATGTCAATATAACAAAAAGTCTAGTAGAGCTTTCTTAGGTTTCTTTTCTTTTCCTGTGTCATTTTTTGTCAGTCCCTTGAGGATCGTCCCAGCTCACTGTCAGTGGAGCAAGGGGACAGCAGTTCCCCATCACTTAACCCCTCTGACAACTCACTCCTGTCCTCTTCTTCGCCCATTGATGAAGTTGATGAGCGCAAGTCTGGCTTCCTCAAGAGGAGACAGTAAGCTCCACACTGTTTTCAGAATGGCTTCATGCATTTTGCAACAACTTGATGTTTATTCATTCTTTCACAAAGTTATGTGCTTCTGGAGCTGGTGGAGACTGAGAGGGACTATGTCAGGGACTTAGGATCAGTAGTAGAGGTAAAACACATAACACAATTACCGGTACAATGATGACTTTTCTTTCTGTCAATTACTAACTGTTTTATTTCTCAGGGTTACATGAGCCGAATGAAGGAGGAGGGAGTCCCAGATGACATGAAAGGAAAAGATAAAATTGTGTTTGGAAACATTCATCAAATTTATGACTGGCACAAAGAGTACGCTGAAGTTATTTTTACTTTGCACAAATCCATATTAATTTAAGAAATGTTAATTAACCAATCATGTTTTTTTTCTGTAGTTTTTTCCTGGGAGAACTGGAGAAATGCCTTGAGGATCCCGATCGATTGGCACAATTATTTGTCAAACAGGTTGGCTTGGCTAGTTTCTTTGTTTGTTTTTTCACTTTTACATTTTAACTCATCTAAATACAATGTATTGTATCTCTTGCTTCAGGAGAGAAGGCTACACATGTACATTGTATACTGCCAGAACAAGCCTAAATCTGAGCACATAGTGTCTGAATACATAGACACTTACTTCGAAGTAAGTCTTTTCTGAATAACAATCTATTGAGGCATGTGTTTGATTTTGATCTAATATTGCAATCTTTTTTATTTAGGACCTAAAACAGAGATTGGGGCACAGATTACAACTCACTGACTTGCTTATCAAACCAGTACAGCGCATTATGAAATACCAGCTTCTACTAAAGGATCTTCTAAAAGTCTCAAAGAAGGCTGGTGTGGACACAACAGAGTTAGAGGTAACCAAATATATTTTACTGCAAAAGTCTAGTCTAGATTAAGTGGGTGACATAATAAACTGTAATCATGTCTATTGACATTTGATTTTCTGTAATTTTTAGAAAGCTGTGGAGGTCATGTGTGTTGTCCCCAAGCGCTGCAATGACATGATGAATGTTGGCCGTCTTCAAGGCTTTGATGTGAGAATTCCTTTTTTCAGATGCAAGAAATACATTTTCTTGGATAGCTAGTGATATACTATGCAACAGTATTGTCCAATGGTTTTATGATGTTGAATTTCTGTTTGTTTAGGGTAAAATTGTTGCACAGGGCAGATTGCTCCTCCAGGACACTTTCATGGTTTCAGACCAAGATGGAGGACTCTTATCGAGAATGAAGGAAAGGAGAGTCTTCCTGTTTGAGCAGATTGTTATCTTTAGTGAACCCTTGGACAAGAAGAAGGGCTTTTCGTCTCCTGGCTACCTCTTCAAAAATAGCATCAAGGTCTGTGTCCAGAAAGTTAGTGAACTCTTCTGGCTATTAAGGACATTTCACATTAAGTCTCACTCCTATTCTTCTTTAGGTGAGCTGCTTGGGTTTGGAAGAAAACACAGAAGACCCCTGTAAATTTACACTGACCTCCAGATCCTCCACTGGCAGCATCGAGAGGTTCACAATCCACTCAACCAGCCCTGGAGTCAGTCAAGTCTGGGTGCACCAAGTCAGCCAAATCCTAGAAAACCAGCGCAATTTCCTCAATGGTAAGAATATGATATAACTGCATATAAACAAACTCTCAAAAAATATCTAGATAAACCGCTTCTGAAAAAAAAGTCGAGGTTTTAAAGTTGTAAAAATGTTTTTTGTCTACTTGTCTACAGAACAACTGCAGCATAGAAAGATCCATAACATGGTAGTTTTTACTGTAGTTTTTTTTTTAAAGAAGTTTTGGTTAGAGAAATATTCTGACATACCTATTTTATACAAAACAGCTTTGCCTGTGCTTTGCTCTCCCCATGTTTTTCACAATGCCTTTAACAATATACAACTCACTAAGCATGAGATAAAATACTAAAATAGTAACGGGCTGATTTAAGAATAATTTGCACTTGTCCCAGTACTTGTTATTATGCACTTAGCCTATGTTAGTCAATACTCAATGCCCTCTGCTCCCACAGCTCTGACCTCCCCCATAGAGTACCAGAGGAATCATGTGGGCGGTTCAAGCGGTCCTCCCAGCAGTAGCAGTGGTAGCGGGGGTCACGCAGGAGGCAGCAGTCCCAACAGCACATCTACCATGGGTGGAGGCGGCGGAGGAGGGGGCTCTGGCGTAACTGGAGGAAACTCTCTCTGTGGCCCTCGCACTCGCCCCTCTCGCATCCCACAGCCCTCGTCCCGCCTGCCCCAGCCTGTACACCATCACCACCACCCGGGCTCTGAGGGGCCCGACCGATCAGCAGGTATGTGGTCCAACAGCCCACCTCAGCCCCTCTCCTCTAACCCCTTCATAGAGACTAATGGAGAAGTATCTAAAGCAGAAGGTCAAAAACTGGAGACAGTAGATAATGTTTGTGGAGCCAACAGTAATAACAGTAACAAAGTATCAAGCAGCACCGATGCAGGAATTCGCCAAGGAGGAGGTGCCGAGGATGCCCTAAAACCCGTTACTAAACCTCAAAGAGCAATTGCACCTTTGAACTTGTCCCTTAAAAGCCCTCGAGTGGGAACAGTAGCGCCTATGATGTCTCAATCCGTGGGAGGGAAAGACTCGCCAGCAAGCCCAGCCCATAAAGGCAACCCTTTCTGGGCTGTGGTCCCTCCAGTGGTGTCTCCTTCTCCAGCAGGACGTCCAGCTTCCTTCTCTTTCCCAGGGGAGGGAGACAGAAGCAGCCATGGCACACCCCCTCATCATCGCCACTCCACTCACAGTAAAGACACAGACCGGATGAGTACCTGCTCCTCCACCAGTGAGCAGTCCATACAGTCCACCCAGAGTAATGGGGTAAGCTCTCCGACCCAAGTGGGGAAAAAAAAACAAACTAGAAACTAACTCCGCCTTCACTGATCCGCTGGTGGACACAGAGTAACTTCACTGTTGGCTTGAACCACTACTTCTGCTGAAGATTAACACCTTTGTGGACTAACTGAATGTGAGAGTGATGGCTCTTCCTGGATGTACTAACGTGTGTAGACAAGAGCTATTATTGTGTCTGTTGTCTGTGATATGCTATACACTTAAACTAATTGACATAATATGTTAAGCAACATTTTCTTCAAACAATCTCAGCAAACTTTGTGTCATGTTATGTCTTTGGGGAATTTGTCTTTTTCTGCTCCTGTATTTTTTAATTCATAGCTACTGTCCTTTCATCATTGACAGCATCAGCTTTCCAAATGTGAACAAATTTGACTTTTACACATTTTTCTGATGTGCATGTATTAACCTTTTTGTATTTTTAGCAAAGCTTTCGATCAAATGTAGCATTTGATTGGTTCTAAAGCAAGCCCTTCTTTCTTCTGCTCACAAGACCTTGTTGCCTGGTTGTAAAGCTTTACTGATCTTGTTCTTGTTCTAACAGAGTGAAAGCAGTAGCAGCAGCAGTGTGTCCACCATGTTGGTGACCCAGGACTATGTGGCAGTGAAGGAGGATGAGATCAGTGTGGCGCAGGGTGAGGTGGTCCAGATTTTGGCCAGTAACCAACAGAACATGTTCTTGGTTTACCGAGCAGCCAATGAGCAGAGTCCTGCTGCTGAGGGTTGGATACCTGGCTATGTCCTGGGACACACCTCCTCCTCCACCACATCTGAGCTCACTGAAGGAACCATCCGGTAAGCATAGGTTATGTTACACTATCTGTCAAAAATACAGAAGGGTTATACAATACATATATCAATCTTAATTGTTTATGCATCTTATAGAAAATCATTATCATGGCATACAGCACTTCGCATTCGCCGAAAATCTGAGAAAAAAGATAAGGACGGTAGAAAGCTAGAAAATGGCTACCGCAAGTCTCAAGACAGCCTCGCCAATAAAGTCTCTGTCAAGGTAAAGCTGAAACACATCCAGAAAAATATAAGGAATAACATACTGAAATCACTAATTTTCCATGTACATTTACATATATATTTTTGTATTTCAGCTCCTAAATCCCAACTTCATCTATGATGGTAGGTCTTTACCTAATTTAACATTGAGTGAAAAATTAGATCCAGTGTTTGATGCTGATCTTGTCTTTTGTCTCCAGCCTCTCCAGAGTTCCTGGTTCCTGTTAACGATGTGTCATGTGAAAGTGGTGACAGCGTTACTCTGAGGTGTAAAGTCTGTGGTCGACCCAGGGCCTCAGTCACATGGCGTGGCCCAGAAAACAACATCCTCAGTAACAATGGACACTATAGCATCACATACAGGTAATATTAAATAACTCTAATACATCAGTAGACCTACAAGTTTCAATTTTAAACTTGAAATTCTTGAATTTTACAGTGAGACAGGTGAAGCAACTCTTCGCATACTGGGGGTGACAGTAGAAGACAGTGGCGTTTACACTTGCGTTGCCACAAATGTAGCAGGATCTGGCTCCTCTTCAGCTAATCTCAAAGTCACAGGTGAGGTTATTACCATTAGATAATTGTATTTTTTATTACTTACTTCTTTTTTGTATGAATTTTAAAAGTAAATCATGACTCATTTCAGGAATTTATGAAGACAGCAGCTGGAAAGGCAACTTTGAGCTTTATTACACAGAGATAACTGAACTGGGAAGGTATGCATTTACTTATTTACAAGTAATACACAAATAAATACTATCAGAACATTTTGTTCAATAGAACTTGTTATTTTTCATAACAGGGGTCGGTTCTCCGTGACCAAACGGTGTGACCAGAGAGGCAGTAAACGGACCGTTGCAGCGAAACATGTGAACAAGAAGCTTCAGCGCAGAGAACAAGTGCAACAGGAAGTTCGACTACTGCAGACTGTGGACCACCCCAACCTGGTCCGCCTGCTGGACACGTATGAAACCGCCAACAGCTATGTACTGGTGCTTGAGATGTAAGTAAACTAATCTATTTCTTCAATATCAAATTTTCACTTGAGTCACTTGATTTCTAAAAATATATTCTAAAATATAGTTTTGGTGTTTCAGGGCTGATCAGGGACGCTTTCTTGACTACATAGTGAGCTGGGGCAACTTAACAGAGGAAAAAGTGGCTCTTTATCTTAGAGACATTCTTGAGGCTCTACATTACCTACACAGCTGGAGAATAGCACATCTGGATATAAAGGTAGCAAAAGGGGGAAAAGTGATTATTGTTTGTATACATGTTTTACGATTCTATAACTTGTTTTATGCAACCATAATAATAATACAGGCCTCATAATCAAGTAATTGTGTATGTACTGTCTAAATGAATGAGTTGGCTTGATATTGAAGATACCTTAAAGATGCACTATGTAACTTTTTGGTGGTGAGTCTTCTACCACATCCTTTTGTCCCACATTCCTCTATGAAGATCTTGTTGCTTTTAATGTTCCACAATATTATTTTAATTATTGTTGCAATTACAGTTACTTTTTTTAATGATTTGGTATCACATAACTTAGATTGGTTTCTTGCAGCCGGAAAACATTCTGGTGGAGCATGCTTCCTCCCAGCCTGTGATCAAGCTGGCAGACTTTGGCGATGCTGTTTACCTGAGCCAATCTTCCTCTCACATTCACCATCTTTTGGGAAACCCTGAGTTTTCTGCTCCCGAGGTCGTCCTGGGTCAGCCTGTCTCACTGACATCGGATCTCTGGAGCTTAGGTATCTTGTTCAGAAACCTTTGATGATTACAGTGATTATTTATTCTTATATCTTCCGTAACATTATGACTATGAAAGTATTTGTGCTCATTAGATACTTGAAAGCAACTGTCAAAGCTCCTACAAAAAATATAAAAGCAGGATAAAGTGAATGCTGAAGAATCAGAATATCTCTTAAAGCTTTTTATTTTTGCTTTTGATACAAAGTTTATTGTGCCTGCTTGTTTGGCAATTCATTATTAGTTTCAGTTTCATTTTTGATGCTCTATGTCCCCTCCACCCCTTGCTCCCTCTTGAGAGTGCTATCAAAACACCAATCAGTGCGCATTCTGCTAATGAAGTGCACGTCACATCAAGGTTGTGAAATTGTAGTTTTGTATATTTATGATGAATGGCTGTGTGGAAGCATGGGTCACATAGGCTTGTGGGTTGAACCTTGGACAGGCTCATACTGCTAACTAAAAGGAGAGATTTCAAGAATAGTCAAAGATGCATGGATGAGACATTAAACTTCAGGCATGTTTTTGATGAGGGAACAACATTATAACATGGTAAAAACCTAAAAAAAACAAAAAAAACAATGTTGCATAATACCCCTTCTTTAATAATCCTTATGTTTTGATACAATTCTTCTCAGGGGTGGTGACGTATGTGTTGCTAAGCGGTGCATCTCCTTTCCTGGATGAAAGTTTGGAGGAGACTTGTCTGAACATCTGCCGGCTGGACTTCAGTTTTCCTGAGGACTACTTCCAGGGTGTGACCATGGCTGCCAAGGATTTTGTGTGTTTGCTGCTCCAGGGTGAACCGGACCGCCGCCCCTCCGCTGGTCTGTGCCTGCAGGACCCCTGGCTCCAGTCACGTGGGCTTATCAATGGAGATTACCACCATCAAGCCCTGCCACAGAACCACCACAGTGCCCCCTTGGACACATCCAGGCTCATCTCATTCATTGAAAGACGTAAACACCAGAATGATGTTCGGCCAATAGCTTCTATTAAGTCCTTCCTACATAGCCGCCTGCTGAACCACATGTAAGCAACTATAAATAAAGATACATGTAGCCATTGATAACATTGATATTTTTTTTCTGAAGCTGTAAATAGGATTCAGTTGAGCTGAATCCAAAATTTGGGGAATTTCATCATCACCTCCATGATGTCCTCCTCCTTTTCTTGCCTCTAAAGTCCTGCTGCTGCTGACTAACCTCTGCTGAGAAAACCCTACATGTTTCTTCTCCTCCCCCTTTGAACATTAGGCATATGCTGTCAATATGCCGGCACAAACTTACTGTTGGAATCTGAGATTTCATAGTTTTGACTTTGCAGGGAGAAGCTTTCTCATCAAAGCCAGCACGATCAGCGTCGTGTTTTGTGACAGTGTTAAACCGAAACTAGAAAACTGTAAATTAAGAGTTATTCAGGCTGCTTTCAGTTCATAAATGTTTTTCTTTTTTGTAACGAGAGATTACCTTTTGTAAATGTAATGGTGTACAGTAAGAAAACAGAACTGTCTTTATTCATACCTTTTAGAAAGCTAAAGTGAGGAAGCGAAGAGTGGCCATTAGCAGGTCATTAGAACAAGATGAAGACCAAAACCATGTTTCCATACATGCATTGTATTATCATTTAGTGCAATAGTTTGCTTAATGTTATGGCCCTTGTTTATTACAAAAAAATAAATGATTTTATTTTAGTTGGATTTGGAGAGTTGTTAAAGCTATTGGGCATCTGCTTTTGCAGATTTTTACTCGCATCCGCCTTATTTGTATATAAAGTACTGCCTTTCATCTTAAAGGATTTGTCAAACAAAAGCTAGTCAGCATTAGTGGATTCATGCAGTTCACTTTGAACAAACAAAAACATGGTTGTAGTTTGCATTATTTCTCATGTGCAATGTTGCAGCTTTAACATTTATGCAACTATTTATGAACACTTGTGTTGTAGTTGTATTAAAAAGGCATGTACATACTGGTACTGCGATAGATGTCTGTATTGTGTTAACTCTATTAAGTTCAGTATTAAAATCTGAAACCTGGCGTTGTTTTATGTGGAATAACTGCATTACTATAAAATATAGGCACTTATGCTTTCATTGTTATATTTTATGTAACAATACCAAAGTCGACTTTTTTTCCTTTTTAATTTATAAGCACACTAAACCCAGATATGTATGTGTTTACATAGATTCAGTCTGTTTTTTGTTTTGTTTTTTTATTTATTTGTCTTGTAATTAATAATTTGTGTGATGTTAACAATGAGAAATATTCCACTTGTCTGTTACGAAGCTGTGCACAAAGTGGTTTACTGTGTGAGTTTGGCGTTTGTAGATAGATGCTGGCGTATGTTGCATAGAATTTCTTGTTTATATTGAACTATATGGGGCAGACATTGGACAGACTTGAGTAAGCAATAAGTCTGTAACACATGTTTTCTTGCCCAGTCAACTTAAAATTCTGAACAAAGCATATTACAAAGAAATTACAGTTCTTTTAAAGTCCTTAGGCAAAACTTTCCAAGGATTTTTTTTTTCTTTTTAAGTGCCAGTAGATTTACTCTAGTGTAAGGGAGTGATCTAACTATTCATTCTGAAGGTCATTTTTATTTAATTTCTCAATAACATCTTCAGTGTTGTTTTGTATAGTCCTGTCTCTAATATTTTATTTATTATGTAAATGTGGGTCTCTTGTTCTGTCAATCAAATCTCACAATAATGAAAAAGATGAAGTAATAAAATGCCTTGGATAAACCTGGTCTTGTCCCAATGTAAAGATGTACAGAGAGGCTGAGCTGTAACCTCATAACTACTGTATGTCCTGTTTTAAATACACATTGTACCAGGCTGCAGCAATGTCGATTTGAATGTCTATTCTACTTACTTATGTTTAATTTTGCATGTATATTTCTCTGTACAGAAGATTGTGTTTAAATGTTACTATGTGTTGTAAATATTTTTATTTTGTCCTGTTAATTTGCCATTAAATGTACAATGAGCAACAATTATTTGGTTTTATTGTTTTATTTAAATGAATATTGTGAAAGACATATCATACATTTAACAGGTTTAGTAGATGACCAAAAAAAGGTATTTTTGAAAAAAAAGATGAGCAGGTAGTGAACCCTTCTGCAGAAAAAGTTAGTTAGCACACCATTAAGTTTTGCTCTGCTGTAGATTTATTCATGACTGTACACTGTATATATAAATGTTCATGACGTTGGTTATTTCCCCTATGTGGGATGGCATAGATCTTATCTACCTTCTTCTTTTGTAGTCAAATTTCTCAAATTTGACCCACTATAAACTGAGACATCTTCCAGTCTTGGTTTTGAAAAAAAAAAAAAAAGTGGAAGTGCTCTTGCTTATCAACAGGTCAACAGGTCGTTATGAGTGCACAAGGGGAAAGGTCATTCAGTCTACTGCTTCTGTTGAATATGTATTTAGTCATTGTGGTAAGAGAATTTCTATCTACATGCAAAGGCCCCTTCATCCACTAGGGAGCTCCAGAGTGCCGCAGCATAATTTATTACTCATACTAAAAAGATGTAAGAGACAGTAGAAACAAATACATGATAAAATATGATAATCATATTTTTATTATTCTTAATTAGACCAATAGATCATTTCATTACAATAATTTCAGAATAAGATAATGCACATGTCTAACTCTTCTAGAAGTTGATGGTTTGCTATAGGAGTGATTATGACAATGTGCTGCAAGACAGACATTCATTAAAATGTGAAATGTAAAACAAAAAATTACAATATACATTATAAAATATACACTCACTATTGTCATTTTTCTAAGAATATGTTGTAGGGCGTAACGTTGTTTCCATTCAGTATTCTTTTCAGGGGCTGCCCCAATCATCTTTCTCTGCATACTGACATACATTCATGCATTCATTTTGCAGTGGACCATGTGGTGAGTCATGTAAGTATGACTATGTATTTAACTGAAATGTAAATGAACAATTTTAGCAAATAAAGCAAATTTTAAGTCAGAGAAAATTTTAAGTCAAAGAGGTGCCCTCTATGTCTTATGTGCCTGGTTAACATGATCAACAGTAGACAGTTTAATAAATAAAAACTGTGTTGAATCTTAGAGAGAAGTAGGCTACAACAATGGGCCTGTTACCCATTGTTCTGTAATTGAATTTCTTCACCCCAAATTACAGGAAATGACATTTATTTTATCAAAGAGCTCCTGGGGGAGAACCCCTAGATCTCCATTATATGCTCCTTTATGGCTCTCGCTCGCTCGCTCTCTCGCTCTCTCTCTCTCTCTCTCTCTCTCTCTCTCTCTCTCTCTCTCTCATTTTTGTTATATTGTTATTGGTTCTTCAACTCATATATGCATGCACAAAGCTTCTCTCTCTCTCTCTCTCTCTCTCTCTCATTTTTGTTATATTCTTATTTGTTTTTCAGCTCATATATGCATGCACAAAGCATCTCTCTCTCTCTCGCTCTCTCTTTCGCTCTTGCTCTCTCTCTCTCTCATTTTTGCTAAACCTCAGCTAAAGAAGCGCAATCATATTCCAAATACTGTTTAGCGGTTTAGTTGTATTTGGCAAATTAAGAAAATTAAATGACTGAAGTGGCAAGTCAAATAATAGAATAAAGTGACCATCTCTCTCTCTCTCTCATTTTTGATATATTCTTATTGGTCCTTCAGCAAATGTATGCATTGCCCAATTTCTCTCTCTCTCTCTCTCTCTCTCTCTCTCTCTCTCATTTTTGTTATATTGTTATTGGTTCTTCAACTCATATATGCATGCACAAAGCTTCTCTCTCTCTCTCTCTCTCTCTCTCATTTTTGTTATATTCTTATTTGTTTTTCAGCTCATATATGCATGCACAAAGCATCTCTCTCTCTCTCGCTCTCTCTTTCGCTCTTGCTCTCTCTCTCTCTCATTTTTGCTAAACCTCAGCTAAAGAAGCGCAATCATATTCCAAATACTGTTTAGCGGTTTAGTTGTATTTGGCAAATAATAGAATAAAGTGACCATAGAACCTACTTGACTGACTGAAAGGTTTTTATTCTGCACTCTTCTCCTTCCTAATGTTAATTAACTTTACTCCTCTCCTCTGTTCATTTTATGATAATTACTTTTGTGGTTATTTATGTTTTGATTTGTTGTATTGGGATTTTAATGTCTTTCTTATTCTGTAAAGCACTTTGAATTTTGTCATGCATGAATTGTGCTATACAAATAAACTTGTTTTGCCTTGCCTACTTTGTCACACACTGTTAAATGTTTTTAATATAAAATTGAACATTGTGTGCGTGATAACTGAACTGCTATTATACACCTGTTTGGTTTATCTATTGTATTTACATTTGTGCACACAATATTCAACATCTACCCTACATTTTCTCACCAACATAAACCGCAACCACATCCTCTACACAGCAGTGCTCTTCTCATCCAAGCTGCTGGTTTGAGAGTACACCGACCCGCTGGCTCTCTCCTGGGGTAGAACGAACTTGATAAATGTACACAGACTACAAGGCGTTTTGTTGATTAACCTCCTCAAATGTCTCCTAAACTTTTCTCCCACAAAGACATACAAAATGGGATTGAGACAGCTGTGAGAATAGGACATTGCCTCTGTAATTGGTAAAGCAAGAGCAATGGCTTGACTGCTGGCACATTTTACATTAATATCCAGCAACTCCAGTGCTTTCAAGAAGACCACAACATTATAGGGGACCCAGCAACAAAAGAACACAGCCACTACAATGAGAACCAAACGGATTGCCTGTTTCTTTGAGGTCCGACTTGACATTAACCTCCACAGGATTTGTGAATAACAGAATCCCAGGATTAGCAATGGCACAAATAACCCTAAAACATTCATTTTGAAAAAACTAAACACTCTCCAGAAGTGTTTCTCATCTTGGTCTTGTTTAGGGTAAAAAGGGAAGCACATCATTGTTGTATTGGTCACAAATTGTTGTTGAAGAAAGATAACATCAGGAAAGGATGCACAAAACCCTGCAATCCATATGACCCCAGCTGCAATCATCCCGAAGGAGCGCGTTCTTGCCCTCATTGCGTAAACGGCATGCACAATAGC
This sequence comes from Periophthalmus magnuspinnatus, assembly GCF_009829125.3. Lineage (NCBI taxonomy): Eukaryota > Metazoa > Chordata > Actinopteri > Gobiiformes > Gobiidae > Periophthalmus > Periophthalmus magnuspinnatus. The sequence goes on along the minus strand of NC_047141.1, from coordinate 21,881,020 downwards.
CAGGTATCGGTCAATGCTCATAAGGCAAATGAAGAAAATGCCACAATATAATACAATGTGATATACTCCAAGGACCAGTTTGCACATTATATCTCCAAATCTCCATTGGTCCCAGGCTTGGTGTGCCAGGAAGGGCAGGGTGCAAACCAGGAGGAGATCGGCCACAGCCAGGTTTAGGAGACACACATCAGTCATGCTCCGAAGACGCACACCACACGCAATCACCCAAAGGACCAAGGAGTTTCCCAGAATGCCAAGCACAAAGAACAAAGTGAAGAGGATGGGGAGGAAGTAGGCTTTACGGTTCTCAAAGATACAGGGCTTAAAGAGGGTCATGTCCAAGTTATTGTAGTCAATGTAGTCATAATCTTCAGTGTTTGGAAAGCTGTAGAAGAGAAAACATAATATTTTGGGTAGGGCAAAGACATGTCTTGGGGCACTGTTATTGTTTAATTTATTGATTGTATTCTGAAACGTCTGCCACTGTAAATACATTAAACTGAAACATATACCAGTGTTTTTATTGTAACATTTTTAATAAAACATTAAATATGTGATCAAATGTATTGTTCAAGAATCTTTCTGCAAACAGAACTGACACTTTAAACTAGCTTTCTAAGGGCCTCATTTATCAAGCGTGATATCTGCTTCATACAGTCTCACTAGCAGATCATTTTTGAAGTGAGTAATCAAAGACAGAATCAGCTCCTAAATGTGATCAATTTTAAAGCATTTATTGTCAAGTCACAAGTCACTTATTATCCTGATTGGCTCCAGTAATGATGACTGTCTCATTATCATAACTGTACACTGTCCTCAAGGTAAACTTAAAGTGAAAAGCTTTATAATGTTCAGCTTCCTCTGCCTAAAATGCGTTGAAAAGCTGTAAACTTGCTGTTTAAAGTTTTCACGACTCCCGTCAGTCGCTCCTTGATCCAAACTCTAAGCCAAAATGTTCGGAAAACGTGAATTTGCACAACACTTCAATAGGCACGCAAACTTTTGCACTCGCTGAATGCTCTCTACATATCAGTTACATGTCAGTTTTGCGCCAGAAATAATACGCGCACTAGCCAGCGGTAAATCACGCGCAACACACCCACAAATTGCACAAGCTATTTTTCAGTTTATACTTGCAGTTAAGCGCATGGATTGATAACTGAAAAGTCGCTAAAGTCCTCCATTTAGAAAAAGACAATCCTGTCGGTAGGTTACTTTGTCAGTGAATACTTTTCCAATACACATTATTGTCTTTACAGCATTGCGCAAATACAGCCATGGCATGTATCTGACATGATCACAACTGAGGTGGGACATCATACAGACTGTACACTGTATATTCATAGAAACTGACCTGGAGGGATTTCCCTTCATGAAAATAGATGAAGCAGGGCTGGATGTCGCCATATTCCACGATCTGGAAATGATTCACATACTCAGGAATGAGGGAGTAAAAACAAAATCCCGCACACATAAGTAGATACATCTGCACAGAATATTTGGTTTTCCCATAATACACTGCCACTACCTGAATTTAACTAAGCAAATATGATTATTTGTTACTGAATCCACAAATAATGTTATTAATACATTACAAATAATTATATTATTACATTACAAATAATGCTATTATTGCATTACAAATAATCCTATTATTACATTACAAATAATGCTATTATTGCATTACAAATAATGCTATTATTGCATTACAAATAATCCTATTATTACATTACAAAAAATCCTAGTGTTACATTACAAATAATGCTATTATTACATTACAAATAATCCTATTATTACATTACAAAAAATCCTATTATTACATTACAAATAATGCTATTATTACATGGGCGAGGTTGTGAAGGCACACACGTCAGTAGGTGTTTAATACAATGTATAGAGTTTTATTGACAGTCTTGTCAGGCTGAATTCAAATGTACACAATACTGTGTAACTATTACTACTTCATCACATATGTATGATTTATCATTAGAATATGCAAAATGTGTATAATTATGGTAAAATAAATGTATGCGTAAAATATTACCTGCTGATGGTTGTGTTCATCTTGCAAAGTGAATTTGCTGCTCTTTGCAGATTAGGTGAAACTTAAGAGCAGCTGCAAAATGAAGGTGGGCTTTCACATATTGGTTTGTATTTGGTTTGTGTTGTTTCCCTTTGACACACGAAGCCACACATCTGAGTTTAAACCACAGTCCAAATATATCTCAGTAAAGTGCTAAAATGTTGAAAAAGTATCTGATCTCTATAATAATGTTGTTTACTCATCAGAAACATAGAGGGTTTTTTTTCATTCACTCATCCTGCATATTTAGGTTGAGTTTCTCATTTAAATAGAACAAACTCAACACTCTATTCCACCTTCTGATGTCATGTGGTAATACAGGAAGTGCTCCACTATGTTTTAATCTCTCAAGCTAAAGCCTGGTTGTTACTTGGATGGGATACACAGAGAATAAATGTTCACTATCATTGTATTCCTGAGTTTTACTGCCATAATTCTGATTTATATTTTATTTAAATAATGTTAATGTTAATAATATGTTATATGGTATTTTAGTGTTTTTATTTTGGTAGTGAGGTAGGAACTGTTGTTTTTTTGTTTGGTTCCGCTCGACCGCTGAAAGGGGACGCACGCCTGGTTTTTACCTGAAAAGTGTGGCGTGTATGCAAGGTATATTAAAGTTACACAAAGTTAATCAAAGTAAAGCTCATTCTACCTCCTAAATTTGGGTCAGCCGGCGAGGTATGTGTTTGTAGTTTCATGTGTTATTTTATGTCTTTAATTATTATATTTCTAATTGTAATTTATGTAAATAATTTAGTTCGTCGGTGGTTTGGTGGTTTGACGGCGATGGTGATATTGTTGGCATCTACAATGAAGTTTGCACTTGTATCAATTAAAAATTCATCCAGCCATCAGTAAAAGAACTCTTTATTGACACGAGGAGGTGGCGTGATAGTCGAACTCGGACCTGCATGATTCTCTGCCTTCTGGTGGTGACTTCGTGTCATTTCAACAAGACCACGCTGCTGCGAATTTTAATGTTACGTTTGGAAAAGTGACAAAGTAAGGAGAAACTACAAGGAACTGCATTAAGCCAGACAACAACTGCACAAAGGGGTAATAAAAAGAGAATTCATGCATATCAAGTTTAAAGCTTTAATTAAGTCAAGATAACAAGTTAAAAACTACAAGCACTAAGTTCATAAAGTATCAAGAAGAATAAATATGTTTGAAATCAGTGAAATTCATAATGAAGGAGCTGTTGTAGATGAGGCAGCAGATACAGACCAAGTGGATGAAACTTGTTTAGAGCAAACTGTGCAGGCAGATCCTCGCAGAAGTGAAAGGCCTTGGATACTGTCAGAAAAAGGGAAAGAATTCCATAAAGATAAGTTACAAGGACTGCAACTTCGCTTTGATAGCATTTATGACAGATGGAAGGCATTGAGTAAAGTTGCTAAAAAATCTGTACTAAAGAAGGATCCGGATGATGTTCTTCAAGGACACATGAGCATTATTCAAAGAGAGCTGAACGAACTGAACCTTGTTTATGAGGAATATCGCTCCATTGAAGGTCCACCTCATGAAATGCGTTCCGGATTAGACAAGTGCATATCAGTAACCAAAATTGTTCTGCAGAACACTAAATCTCACATTGAAGGAGCAAAGGAAGAAGAAATCATATGGCCTGATGTCATTTCAATATTTGCATCTTCTACCACCACAAGTGTCTCACTCTCAGGTTGTAACCATTCCAAAGCTGTTACCGTAATCTCCAATGCGTCTTCTGTAAAAAGACAAGAGGCTGCTACAGAGTATGAAGCTACAAAGACTGTTCTGAAAATAATGACAGAACAAGAGAGACACAGAGAAAAGATTCTGCAAGTAGCTGCACTGTCAGAGTGCCTCCAAGAGGAAAAGGAGGAAACTGAACGCAAGATTAAAAGACAACAAGAGAAGGCAGCCATATTAAAGAAACAGCAAGAAGAAAGTGCTGCAAGGAAAAGGTCAGTTGAGGATTTGAAAAGAGAAATAGAACATCTGGAAAACCTGAAAAGACTCAATGCTGCTAAAGCTAAACTGCAAGTTTATGATGAAGACTACTTTTCAGTAAAGCAAGAATCTGTCACTCATGACAATCACCCAGTATATGAACAGATAACGGAGCACTACTCACACCCACAGAGAGACTCTAATAGCACTCACGAGAGCACAGGTGAGCTAGTGAAAGTTTTGGCAGAAGCTATGTCAGCAAATAGACTACCTATTCCAGAGCCCTCAGTATTTAGTGGAGATCCACTTAAATTTAAGCATTGGAAATCATCTTTCCAGACTAATAGAGAGAAAAAACATACCCAGTGCAGAAAAGATATTCTTCCTACAAAAGTATGTAGGTGGACCTGTTAAAGAAGCTTTAGATGGTTATTTTCTTCTTGGCTCTGAAAACTCATATGAGGCAGCATGGCTGTTAAGATGTTTTGGACAGAAGTATTTCTTCATAATTGGGAAAAATGATCCTTAATCAAATCGAGTATTCAGTCTCTGCTCAGCATATTTATTTAATACAACTTCTGTACGGCGCAACAGCGGCCATACAGTGTGAGCGCCACATGGAGAGAAGAGCGCGCAATAACAGACATCACATCCTGTTTACAAAATAAAACAATTATGCTTACACAGGGAGTAAGAGCGCTGCTTTTATGAACAATGCTTAACAATGGCATATGCTCAATGAACGTTATGGTGAGCCATTTGTCATTGCAAAGGCATTTAGAGACAAGATGCATTCCAGGCCAAAGATTACCGGCAAAGATAGTACAGATCTAAGAAAGTTTGTAGACTTTTTACAAAGCTGTCAATCTGCAATGGTCCACAATATCAATCTGAACATCCTTGATGATGGACTAGAGAACCAAAGACTCACTGCTAAACTACCTGACTGGTTAAGTAACAGATGGAACAGAAAGGCCACAGAGTACCAACTAGAGCACAAGCAGTTTCCACGCTTCAGCTATTTTGTGACATTCCTATCCATGGAGGCAAGTATTGCATGTAATCCTATTACATCATATGAAGTTATAAGACAGAATGACTTTGATAAACCAAAGACAAAGCCTCCACTCCCAATTAAGAGACAAGACACAGTTAAATTCTTCACAACTAGCACAAATGAGAAAGGCACGCTCTCCTGTTTGTTCTGTAAAAGGGTAGGACACAGCTTACACAAGTGTCGCAAGTTTACCGAGAAACCAGTCACAGAAAGAGTCAAGTTTATTCAAAGTGAAAGACTGTGTTTTGGCTGTTTAAACAGTGGTCATCAATCCAAAGCCTGCAGTAACAGGATAATATGCAGCACATGGTCCAAACCTCATCCCACATGTCTGCATGAAGAAAGACAAAGACAAGACACCAAAAAAGAATCACCCAAAGAACAACAAGTAAGTGAACAAAACGAGACCAAGCCACAAGTAACACAGTCACTGAGAGCACTTCCGACAGAGTAACTCATGAAAGCAGTAACACACAGACCTCTGCCATAGTGCCCGTGTATTTGTCCACACAAGGTGATCCAAATAAAGAAGTGCTGGTTTATGCTCTGCTAGATACACAGAGTGATTCTTCTTTTATTTTGAATGAAATAGCAGACAATTTGGATACAACCAAAACTCAAGTCAAACTTAAACTATCCACAATGTCATCCAAGAAAACTTCGGTGCGTGCACAAGATTGGAAACCCTAAGAATAAGAGGACTGTTTTCTACAAAGAAACTCACTGTGCCAGTAGTTTCCACACGTGACTTTATACCTGCAATTCGTAGTCACATTCCTACTCCAGACACTGCAAGGGCATGGACACACTTGGAGCATCTCGCTGAACATATTGCTCCACCATTGGACTGTGAAATAGGACTCTTGTTAGGATACAACTGCCCACAAGCTTTGATGCCCAGAGAAGTTGTTTGTGGTGAAGAAAACCAACCCTTTGCTCAGAAAACAGATTTAGGTTGGAGTATTGTTAGTTACTGTGATTCCAGTGACACAGTGATGCGATTGGAGTAAGTCACCGCTTCATTGTAAAGCAAGTTATACCAGAGACTGAGTTGAATACCAAGGTAAAGAGTGAAGTTCATTACATCTGCAAGACACAAATAAAAGAGTTAACATTCCCAGATGTACTCAAAGCACTTAAAGCAGACTTTATAGAGAGAGCAGTGGAAGAGACAAGCATTTCACAAGAAGACCTCCGCTTCCTAACAAGGCTAAAAGAAGGAATCAAACACAAGCAGGACGGACATTATGAAATACCACTGCCCTTCAAAGGTGACAGACAAAACCTTCCAAATAACATTTCAAGTGCAATGCAACGTTTAAACAGTCTTGAACGGAGATTTAAGAAAGACCAAAGGTACTACATGGACTACGTAAAGTTTATGGAAGACATCATCTCACGTGGAGATGCAGAGAAGGTACCAGAGAAAGAACTTTGTAATAGTCCTGCCTGGTATATCCCGCACCATGGGGTATACCACCCGCAAAAGCCCACTAAGATACGGGTAGTGTTTGACGCTTCTGCACAATACCAAAACGCTTCACTGAACGAACACCTTCTTACAGGGCCCGACCTCACAAATACATTGGTGGGAGTACTCTGTAGGTTCAGAAAGGGCTCAGTTGCAGTAATGTGTGACGTGGAACATATGTTTCACCAGTTCCATGTGAGACCTCAAGACCAGGACTATTTACGCTTTCTATGGTGGGAACATGGTGATTTAAGCACTCCGCCCTCTGTCTACCGCATGAAGGTTCACCTTTTTGGCGCGGCCTCGTCACCTGGCTGTGCTAACTTCGGCTTAAAGCATGTAGCCACACAAGGTGAAGACAAGTTTGATCCAGGTACAGTTAAATTCATTCAAAGGAACTTTTATGTAGATGATGGACTTGTTAGTATGATGTCAGAAGAAGAAGCAATACAACTAGTCAAAGAAGCAAGAGAGCTTTGTGGCACAGGTAAACTACGACTCCATAAGTTCATATCAAACAATGAAAATGTGTTAAAATCATTACCCAAACATGAGTGTGCTGAAAGTCCTAGACCTAGCATTTGGAGAGCCACTCATGGAAAGAGTCCTTGGTGTACAGTGGTGTGTGTCTTTTGATGAGTTTCAGTTGAGAATAACAGTGAAAGAGCACCCTATGACACGGAGAGGAGTCCTGTGCACAGTAGCTTCAGTGTACAACCCATTGGGATTTGTAGCACCATTCATCTTAAAGGGGAAGCAAATCCTACAACAGTTATGCCAAGAGAAAGCTGGATGGGATGAACCACTCTCGGACCAACTCCGGATGCAGTGGGAATACTGGCTTCAATATCTTCAGAACTTGTCAAAGGTGAGAATGTAGAGATGTCTCTTACCTGCAAACAGTTATTAAACAATGTGAACTGCACCACTTTTCGGATGCTAGTGTTACAGGCTACGGACAGTGTAGTTACCTCAGAACTGTTACGTCCAAAAGGGATGTCTATTGTGCCCTAGTAATGGGAAAGTCACGAGTCGCCCCTACTAAAGTCACTACTGTCCCTAGACTCAAGTTAACAGCTGCAGTAGTTGCAGCAAGGACAAGTGTCATGCTCAGAAATGAACTGGAGATAAGTGACCTCCAAGAAAATTTTTGGACTGATTCTAAAGTTGTGTTAGGTTACGTGAATAATGATGCAAAGAGATTTCAGGTGTTTATGGCAAATAGGATTCAAAGAATAAAGTCACTAACAGACCCACAACAGTGGCATCATGTGCCATCTGAAAGTAACCCTGCTGATCATGCATCAAGAGGTTTAAATGTTCAGCAGCTCCTCAACTCAAACTGGTTTAAAGGTCCAGAGTTTTTGTGGCAAAGTGAGCTACCCATTGAAAATGTCCAAGTTACTGAACTCATGCCAAATGATCCAGAGTTAAAAACAGTGCATGTGCTCAAGACAAACGCATATCAAGAGCAAAGAACAATATTAGATCGCCTCACAAAATTCTCAGACTGAAGAAGAGCTGTTAAGGCCATTGCTCGTTTAAGTAAATTTGTGAAGGACTTTAAAGGTGTCACACAAACACATGGTGACAACACAAGTATTCAGGACAGACAAGAAGCAGAGCTGTTTATAATAAAACTGGTACAAGACAATGCATTTTGCAGAGAAATCCAAAGTTTCTCTCAAGGAAAGGAAATCCAGCTCCAAGATAAGACACCCAAGCTGTTCAGATTAAGCCCTTTTGTTGATGAGCAGGGAGTACTCAGGGTGGGAGGACGTTTAACCAGATCTAGCCTTCACCCACATGTCAAACATCCCGCCATCATACCAAAGTCAAGTCATTAACTGTAGAGAACCTTAATGATCCAACTAGTGTTGAACCTCTGACTCCCAATCATATTCTCATGATGAAATCCAACATTATACTGCCCCCTCCTGGTGAGTTTGTAAGCCAAGACCTGTACCTAAGAAAGAGATGGCGCCAATTTCAATTTCTCACAAATGAATTCTGGACGCGGTGGAAGAAGAAATATCTTCTCAATCTTCAGCAACGACAAATATGGCAAAAGGACAAGAGGAACACAAAGGTTAATGACATTGTTATTCTTCAAGAGGATAACTCACCAAGGAACAAGTGGAAGCTTGCACGAGTAACAGAAGTGTATCCGAGCGCTGATGGACGAGTGAGGAAAGTCAAGCTGCTACTAAGTGACTCGACCCTGGATAAGGCTGGAAAAAGGTCATAAAACTGTATTTTTACTTGAGGCAGAGTAATGCTTATAAATTGTTATTGTTGTAATATGTTTGAGAAATCACAATAGTTATGTGATTTGGTGGGAGTTTTACTGCCATAATTTTGATTTATATTTTATTTAAATAATGTTAATGTTAGTAATATGTTATATGGTATTTTAGTGTTTTATTTTGGTAGTGAGGTAGGAACTGTTGTTTTTTTGTTTGTTTTTTTTGTTCCGCTCGACCGCTGAAAGGGGACGCACGCCTGGTTTTTACCTGAAAAGTGTGGTGTGTTTGCAAGGTATATTAAAGTTACACAAAGTTAATCAAAGTAAAGCTCATTCTACCTCCTAAATTTGGGTCAGCCAGTGAGGTATGTGTTTGTAGTTTCATGTGATATTTTATGATTTAGTTCGACGGTGGTTTGGTGGTTTGACGGCGATGGTGATATTGTTGGCATCTACAATGAAGTTTGCACTTGTATCAATAAAAGATTCATCCAGCCATCAGTAAAAGAACTCTTTATTGACACGAGGAGGTGGCGTGATACCTGACCAACACACTTCATGCACTTTCCCTCCAGTGTCCATGCACACTGATCTAAGAGTGTTTGTGAAAGCAAACCCTAACCTAATAATAAAAGGTTACTCAAATGTGTGAATGAAACTAAACACAATTGTAATAATTATGTCTACAAAACATAATGGAAGTATATAGTTGGCAAATGTAAAATTGAAAGAAAAAGGAATATTATTCAACAAATTTGAAAAAAGAGAAAGAACACTTAAAGCAAAGTTGTTTTATTTGTATGTTAATCATGAACAAAAGGCAAAAAATGCAGAGTGAGAGAACAGTACATCCCACTTCTTTAAAAAAAAAACCACAAAATACACACACATGCACACCTACATACACACATGCACATACATACATGCACATGCGCATACACACCTACACACACACACATGTTTATTTATTAAATATGGGACAGTGCACATTGATCAACATGTGTTAGTACAGCATGTAAAAGTGCCAGAGTTAGCCATGCAGTCTAATTTTCATCCGTAGTCCCATTGGCAGGTTGATGGCAAGACAAAAAAAAGGACATAGGCACAGAAAACATTCAGTCCATCACACATGACAAAGCACATTAAAGATCAGTGAATAATACTGTAGACATATTAGTAAAATTAGAACATGCTAAAAGCACGGCACATACAGCACATCACATTTGCTGTGATGCAAAAACACATACAGATTAGTTATGCTCACATGTCTGATTGTCCAGAAGCCACCGCTTCACAAATCTACTAAAACTATGGATAGAAGTCATATTCCTTATTTCTGTGAGATTCCAGGAGTGAGCGGCGTGAACTGAAAAGGCCGACTGTCCAAATTAAGTTTTTCTAAATGGAATTTTACAGTCTCCTCTGCTTGATGCTCGAGTGTTTGTGTTTAAATTCAACTGTATGAACTCTTTTAATGGGGGTGGAGCAAGACCATGGAGAGTTTTATAGACCAGAACAATGTCTGAATAAATAATTAAATTTTCCCAATTTAAAAAGTTATATTTCCCCAATTTTTTACAGTGATGATAGGAGTTTGATTTTTGATCTAGTGTTTTCAGACTCTGCTTGTAGAGCCTTTCTATGGGCAGCAGTGTGCTCTTGTTTGCCTGGCTCCAGCTCGTCAATCAGTAATTTATGAGACAGAATAGTGGCATTCACATAGAGTTTTGAGGCCTCTGTAGTTAAATTTCCTCTACTGTGTTTGAAGTTGACCAAATTAAATTTTATTATATATATATATATATATATATATATATATATATATATATATATATATATATATATATATATATATATATGCTTTTTAAATGATAATTGAGAGTCCATTGTGACACCTAAATACTTGTATTCTTGTACCACTTGTAGGGCTTGCCCATCCACCATAACTACTGGATCCCTCTCTCTATTTGCAGATTTAGAGAAAAAATAAACTAAAATAAAATGCACACACACGCGTACCCACACACATGCACACCTATACACACATGGACACACACACACCCGCACACACACACACATCTACACACATGCACCTACACGCACACACACACATGCACACCCCTACACACATGCACACACACCCCTACACACCCATGCACACACACACACCTACACACACACACACAAACATTATTTGTTAACCACAAAGAAAATCATAAAGGTTTGTTTTATGATTAAGTGAAGAGACAACTTGGTTCTTAGTCCACTGAAGAGAGTGAAGAGGAGGAAGGCGGAAAAGGCTGATGGTGCTGCTGCAGTGGAGAATGTGTATAGTTTGTTTTTTAATCCTATAAATAGTGGCTTTACTCATTTTCATAGTTAACACCTGTTTTATAATACTGGTTTTGCGGTGAGCTCATTGTACTGAGGACTGAGGACGATTAATACTCACAGTGTTAGTGGTCTCTTTCTCTGTTGTGTCTTTGTGACTAGACATTACACTTTTCTGTTCTCTCTTGTGAATACATCTCAGTAGTACACAACTCACTGACTTCCTGAACTTCTCCCCCACAAAGGCATATATGATTGGGTTAACGCAGCAGTGCAACAGTGCAAAGATCTGACTCACCACAAGGGAGGCGTAGATTTTCTGGTCATCTAAACAGGTATTAAGAATGTCAAATAGCTGAAGCGTTTGTAGGAAGACAATAAGATTGTAAGGCACCCAACATATAACAAACATACACACAATGATCAATATTAGCTTCACTGCTTTGTACCGATTTGAATTCCTGGCTTTGGAAAGTACTATTAGGATTTTTATATAGCAGAATAACATGATTGGCAGGCAAACTAACAGAGTGACAATGTTCTCACTAAAGTTTCTAAATTTCTTCCAGAAGTTCACACTGTAATCTGGATACAGTGGTCCACACTTAAGATATACAGGGCTATCATCTTCCTCCATGTTGGCAAATATGACCTGGGGGATTGCCATGACGATGGATATGCTCCAGATTATGATGCTGATGATAATTCCATAGTGGAGTGAGCGGGCTCTCATGGCTGCCACAGCATGGACAATGGCCAAATAACGGTCAACACTCATAAAGGTGACAAACAGGGTTCCACTGTACAGGCCCAACTGGAAAAAAGAGGGATAAACATGTATTGAATATGTCTACAGCCATAAGGATGCCCAATCTCATCTGATTTCTGAATCTTAGGAGGATTTGAGTCTTGATGCCACAATACTGACCAATTATCGACCCATCTCAAATCTGCCATTTTTAGGCAAAATCCTTGAAAAATGTGTTTACTAACAGCTTATTAACTTTCTCCAAATGAACAACTCCTTTGATGTTTTTCCAGTCAGGTTGTAGACCCGACCACAGCACTGAGACTGCTCTTATCAAGGTGACAAATGACATCCGCCTGAACACTGATGCAGGCAAAGTCTCAGTCTTGAGCCTGTTAGATCTGAGCGCTGCTTTTGATACCGTCAATCATGGGATCCTTACAGAGACTAGAGGACTGGGTGGGCATCTCTGGTATGGCACTAAACTGCTTCAAGCCCTATCTAGAAAACAGGGAGTACTTTGTTGAAATTGGAAATTGTGTCTCAGATAAAATGTTCCTGACCTGTGGGGTCAATCCTGGGACCCCTGTTGTTCAATGTCTACATGTTGCCGTTAGGCCAGTAAATACGCAGCAATAATGTGTCCTATATATCATATAACTATGCAGATGACACTCAGATCTATGTCTCACTGGCAGCAGGTGAATATGGACCAGTGGATTCACTCTGCCACTGCATCCAACAGATCAGTGTGTGGATGTAAAACAACCTTCTCCAGCTAAACTCAATCAAGATAGAAGTCATAGTCTTTGGCCCACAGAAACATAGAGAAAGTGTTAGTAGTCACCTCCAGGCTCTCTATCTAAAACCTTCAAATCAGGCTAGAAATCTGGGGGTACTGTACTTTTATATGTGACATGAAATACATGTATTAAATTAAGGCAATTAACTAGATCTAATTCATTTATCCATTTGGTTGACATGAAGCTGATAAACAAGACCAAACAAATGTGTAGAATTGAAAAAATATTTAACTTAAAGTTAAATCTTTAAACTTTGTTTTAACTATTCCTAGTACTTCTGTGAATGAGGAAGTGAACTGTCCAATCAGAGCTCTCCTGCAGGAGTCTTATTCAGTTAAGAATAAAACCTGCTCTGGACCAGGTCCACAGAGTGAGATACCATGGTGACTGACTGAGGGTTTAGGTTAACTCTCTCAGTGAAACTGAAAACTCTTTTCAGGCTTAACAAAGTCTGAGTTTGGACTAAACCTGCTCCTTTAAACAGGGCCGATGTATATTACATATGTTTACATGCACTATCCCCACCAAATAAACAGATAATTGCATACATAAACAATAGTAAAGCAATACACTTCATTGCTTATGTAGGACATATGTCCATTGCACCTTAGAATGAAATTTACATAGGCTACATGGTGAGGTAGTACATGTGTATTTATTTATTCATTTATTCATTTGTTTGGTTGTTTATTTTTATGTTTATTTTATGTGTAAACTACGTATGTATATGTTTGTGAAAGACCATGTGTAGCATTATTGATTCTTCACCTGATAAACTCCTGTGATAACTTTACATGAGATGAGGCTCTGTGAGTTTGTGACCCACAGTGGCAGGGAGGCAGCGAATATGAGATCTGAAGAAGCCAGATTCAGAAGACACACATCCGTCACGGTCTTCAGCTTTATGTGTCGGAGAAGAACCCACAAAACCATGGCATTCCCTGATTAAGAATTAAAACAGTAATGTCAGTAAGTAAAGACTATGAATGAATATCTGCAACAATTAAATATGCCAGATTATAGTCCCAGACAAAAAGACAATAAATACTAAGACTCAGTAACAAAAGAACAACAATTTTAAGGTTGCCACAATATCTAATTCACAGAGGGAAAAGTTTGAACTTTAAAAATTATTGGAGTTGTACCTACCCAGCACACCAAAAGTGAACAAAATGTAGAGAAGAGCTGGTTGTGCACTGAAGTCATGACTGGGGTAACATGTGTTGTTGTCATATGTTGTGTTGTAATCATAGATGTATTCAGTGTCATTTTCAGATGAGTTCATATTGATCTGAAAGAAAAACAAATGAAGCAAAAAACTGCATAGCATACCCAGGTGGCAGATTTCCTGTTTTTAATGTTCCAGCAAATAGCCTTACGTACACTGTATGTATGGAAGCATCTTTTTCAATGGCTGTGACAATTCAGGCTTTTTGTTTCTGGTCTTCTTCTGTCAGCCCAAAATTACTACCACTAGCAATAATGTAGCATCTAGTGATCTTATGGGATAATACCACTGGACCAGGTTGGCCAATCCAATTACAAGTAATAGCTTTAGTGTTGATTTTGAAGATTGTTCAGATAAAGAACAACTATCCAACGACTGCTATTTGCTGATACTTTATTTCCTTTTTGTAAGAAAAATAAAACACAACCACAGGGATATAGTAATTATGCCCTTAAAGTGCATATGACAGGTTCACGTTTGATACAATTTTACTTGAGTAATTGGTAATTGTGTATTTTTGTACCTGCTGTCCTTTACAAATCGTTTACAGTTTTGTTTCAGTTAGTCTGGGGTAGTCTGTATGTTCCATCTGAAGTTCTTGTGCAAGCAGACTTACTGTTTTTATTCTTTTTGTTTTGTATGTCCTGTTTTATTATTACGCCACTTCCCTGTGCAAAATCCATTCCTTGTTTACCAGAATATCATATTACATCCAATCTTGTTTTAAGTGAATTCATTTGCTTGTGTTATGGCAGTGCTTTGCTGTGCATCTGAGATGGGTTGAAGTGAACTGTGTGCGGTGTTTTCCAGCGCCCTGGTCCGTCTTAGGGTGTTTTGGATTTAGTCGGATTGTAACTTTAATATTTGTAAAACACGAACGGATAAAAGGGTACTGGGGACACCCAGTATCTCCTTGTTAAAATAAATAATATGTTAGCTTTATTTCTGAGTGTGTGTTTAGTTATATTACCTCTTTCCACTAACATCATTACATTTATAGTTCATTAAAATGTAGCCTAGTTTGTTGTTAAGATATTCCATTAGAACTCAGTGCTACTTCCTGCATTTAACATTTTGTTTCAACTTCAAAACATCAACATCAACATCAAACTGACACTTAACTGATGCAAATCTATACTAAACATTCACCACAGGTATTACCCAACAAACCAAGGAATTACAAAATAATGATAACTTGTAATGTTGTAACAAAGCTTGTGAAATAATGTTCAGATTGATTTGTTATTGTTATCTGATAATAATTACAGTGGCTTTAATTGAGAATCATCCATTATCCAGCCTTACAGGTACTCTAAATATTTTAATATAAATATAAATATAAATATTCTAATTTAAATATATATTTTTAGTACTTGGTCAGTCATCCAGATCTTTCAGTGCTCCATCAAGATTTAATATAATGTTGACCTGTTGTTCTGCTGCTTGTCATCGGTGAAATATAGATAAACTTTAAATAGATGTTGTTTAAAGCTATGGAAATATTTTTTATTTGTGGACTTCCTCTTCAAACAAATGTAGGCACATTGATACTATTTCCAGACACAATCTCATATCACTGGGCTATTTCTAATAATAAAGGCATAATCAACCCAAAAGCCATGTAGATTACACAGATAGTCTTGTGCTTCTGTGATTACCACAGCCAACCATAATCAAAAGCATGTAATCTTTTTGAAATCACATCTTTTCAGAGCAAACAACAGTTCAGTCTTCTAGCTAAACACAACAAAAGGCTTACCAGTTAGTCCTCCTTCCTGTGTCGAATCCTGTTGTGTTAAATGCAAGATCCACTACACTTTTTCTCTGCATTGTGCTCACTGAAGGCGTGCGGCTTCTCAGAAATTACACCTGCATCAGTGAAAAGTGTGACCCAAAATAACAGTGAACACAGACAGACACAAGTTTGGATATGCTGTAACACTTGCTCGTCTTCATGGAGATGTTATTTCTGCATTGTTACACACTATATCATTAAATTTATCTCTCTTGAATTTGTTCAGTTACATTATATTTCTCAAATATCCCTTGAAAAACTTGCAGTCTTACTGTGAGTGTGGCTGGTTCTCCAGATGTGAATTACAAATTGTATTGGTGGTGACGCCTGTTTGTGATTTAGATAGTGGCGTTAAGGTTGTAATGTGGAATATTCCAGGCAAAGTAATAACTTTTCAAGAGGCAAACAGAAAGTTACATGTTGCACCTTGTTACAACTCTGCTAGGATCAGGGAGGTAACAAAAAAACAAGATGTTAAAATGGTATGAATCAATTTTTTTTTATCACATCAGTGTAAAAAGTAAATTAACAATGTCATAAAAAAGGGTTATTTACAAGGTTAACACAGATTAAACTAAGAAAAGCAAATGATCAAAAACTACAAACTTGCAATAGGCAAAACGCATATCCTAAATATTTGACCCCGCAAAAGTAAGAATTTCTAAATGTGTTTGACTCTACTGAAGAGTTCCATCGACCATTCAGTTTTTTGGATGTTTTGTTCTGTGTTTGATTGTTTTGCTTTGTCCTAGTCAAAATTTATAAAGAATATAAATAAGAAATACTAATGCCAACAGTTGCAAGATAGTTGCAAGATACTCTGAGTGACACCTAACTCAAACTCATTTGCCAATTCTGCATTTTTTATGGACATAAACTAATAAAAATGCAGAAAAGGAGGAACAAATATTAATATTTTTATGTGTGCATGTAAACTTGCAAGTAAAAATAATAATAATACAATTTAAGAAATGTATGTACACAAATTGGCTTCCTGTAAAGACGGAACGATGACAAGTAAAATGAGAACAGGAAACCAACTGTTTGATAAACAGTACACAGCAAAACCACTGCTTGTATCTGCATGTCACATGACTGAGGTAGTGAATGAGGTCCGAGACATTACTGAACTCATTCTGAATGAACCATCTGATCTGTGTCTGCTGGAGGGGGCCCACGGCAACAGCTTCCTCAACATCATCAGGGAGCGCCTCATGAACTTCTGCCCTGCAAAGGCGTAGATGATGGGGTTCAGACAGCAGTGGCTGAAGGCCAGAGTCTCTGTCACTGTGGTGGAGAGTATAAGGTTTGTGTCCAGTTCACAGCTGTCTGTCAGTGTACCTTCAAATCGCAAGAAATCCAGAAATAAAGTAATGTTATACGGAGCCCAGAAAAGAAAGAATGCCACCACGATGCAGATGATGAGCTTGACAATGCGGCGTTTCTGTGTACTCCTTATTTTCATCAGAGTAGGGATGATCCTGGAGTAACACACCACCATCACAGTAACAGGAAGCACAAGACCCAGGATATTGGTGGAAAAGATGTTATATTTAATCCAAGTTCTGTCTTCTGGGCTGTATTCACAAGCAACACGTTCTATGACCACTTGTGTGAAGATAAAGGCTGGCAGTGATATGCAGAAGCTCAGAGCCCACACACATGTGGTCATAACCATCCCAGTTTTCATAGAACGGTATTTGGAGGCTTTCTGCACATGTTGAATGAGCACATATCGATCCAGAGTCATGGCCACCATGAAGAAGGTGCTGCTGTAGAAGCCCACATTGTGCAGTCCTCCGCTGATGTGACACATGAAGTCTCCAAAGACCCAATGGGACACAGCGCTGTAGTGAGCGTATAGAGGCAGAGTGAGGAGGAACAGCAGGTCAGACACAGCCAGGTTCAACAGACACAGGTCTGTCAGGTTGGACCTGTGTAAGTGTTTCAGCACGACACACACCACCAGACCATTACCTGAGAGACACCGGGGGATATAGTCAGGGAGCACATTCCTAAAATACATTGTTTATCAGATCATTCGTTTCACACAATTTAAATGTTTTTTTTATCCTTCAAGGTCAGGTTTTGATGGTTAGCACAAATGATGGTCAAGAAGTGCCACCAATCCCTAGTAGTTTTATTCAAATAATGTAACAGCGAGGAAAGTATTTTATTATTAATAGTTTATATTTTATGCAGAATAAAATATGGACATATAAGGTTTCATAGGAGGACTAACCTGTGAACCCGAGGATGAACACCAAACTGTAGAGGAGTGGTAGAAACACACTGATGAAGTTGCTCACAGTCTCAGAATCACAGGGAGATTTGCTGTTGTTCTCAGAGTAATACTGGTAGTCGTAGTAAGAGTTGTTTAGAATAGTTGTGGCTTCAGCTGAATTTAGCACAAAAAAGTATTAAAATCCACTAAACCTTTCACAAAGTATTTAGTGCACTGAAGATCAAATAAGAGACAGAAAGTCACATGAATCTTTAGATTTATTATAGTACCCCTCAGTACTAATTTGGAACATGTTTTGGAAACATCACATATGCTCATCTTTGTTATCTCAGAGTTGTCTCAATAGTGTAATTCAGCAGATGATGCGCCCCTGTAGTATTATTATTGCCCAGACGCATATTACACTGCGTTTAACAATCACAACATAATATGGAGAGGCTTATTCAGTATGGTGGAGTAGTACAATATACGCTCATGTACTGGACTATCAAAAAGCCTTGGAATAAGAAATCCAAAGCAGATTACTGTTTGTCCCCGGGAATAAAATGTAGGCTACTTCAGATTTGTACTCCTGATACTTTTAAAGAGTAAATATTAAAATTATTCAGTTATTGGTTTAAGAATTAAATACTTTTACATATCCCATAACAGTAAAAGGAGCAGCACAATTCATACACAAGTAATTAAAAGTTACATAACAAGAAGAAGGGTGAATAAATAAATAAAAACAAAAATAATCATTATTTTAAAATACATTTTAAAAGAAAAGTGCAGATAAAATCCTTTCAGTCATACGCACAGCTCAACAGAAACGTTTTCAGTCTGGATTCAATCATTATCCGTGCAGAGATTTGACTCTATAGTATACTGTAGATAGTTTGTATAAAAGTTAAGGTATATTTCCCAGCTCACTATCTTTCCTGGAAAAGTATGGTTACTGTTCATTATTTGTTATCCATTCAGAATTTGTGAAAATAAATAATTTGGTTTATTTAAATTCTAAATGAAAAATAAATAAATACCTTCCATGATTCAGCTGGAGGTCCTCCTTTTAGACTTATAGGTGGTGTTGTATGCTGATAGGCCCTTGTGTTTGGGGACTGTAAGTGTATGTGTCATAAAAAAAGGACAAAAAAGCAGATGTAACAGTATTTCCGGCCTGCACGTGTTGCTAAATTAAGTGGTTATAGGCCAAATCTCATTTTAGAAAATACAGCTGTTCAGTGGCCTAAATAGACGTTGGGTTGTCACACATGCAACTATCACAATTCACATTTTAGTCCAAATTGAATAAGTACCATCACTGAGGGCAGCTAGGTCCAGATCCTGGCCTGCATTGATTCCTTCTTAAGTCTCCATTTAGTAATTTTGTATGATGAATGTATATAAATACAGGCCTATTGGTGATTACAATAAAATAATAATTGCTTTTGCTTAATCACAAATGATACAGTTTTGTGTTATAGTAGTGTGTGGTTCAATAATTTGCTGACCTTTTCTCAACCACATCTGCTGACAAACCAGTGACAAGCTGACTGTAAACGGTCTTAAAAATAAAGAAATAAATAAAATAACAAATATACTTTTAAAGATAGCAGACTTTTCATATTCCAGGACCTTTAGTTACATGGATAATGGACATATACAAGCAAATAGCCTAATGATTGATTGAATTCTAAAAGTCTGCAGTGTAACTGATTGCACACACATGATATCACAACATTCTAAACAGCCTGAAGTTTAAAATTTCCCAGAAATATGTCAGAATTCTAATGGTAAAAATGCTTATGTCAGACATGGTTTATCCCACACTGACAGCTCAGCGTATGAACATAGCCTCTACCAAATAATGTGATTCAACATTTGTAAGTTTTCAATGTAGTTATTTCTTTTAAAAACAGTGAATCTCCTATAAGGCAGAAAACCAGTGTTAAACAACAAGGACACTGCAAACTGCACGCACATGTAACACTGATAGTGACCTGTGGATCAGACAGTTATACTGAAAATTTTCTGTCCTTAAATAACATGCTTCTGAGTGAATTCGTGTGTTGAGGATATTAATTGTTGTGGAGTGAGTGTCCTTTATCTCCCCCTGTCTTTAGCTGCTCCATGGACAAAAATGAGGCAATAAAAACCAAAGAAACACATTTAAGTGATTATGTTACCCACAGTCCTGCCACTCAGTACCACTCATTCAGAATGTTGAGGAGCATTTTTCAAATAAAATTATGTCAGTGCATAACCTCTAGTTTAATTGTTTAAGGTAGGTTTGTTTGAAATTTTGCAACTACTTGCAACTAATACAATACTGAATAATACATACAAATATAAATAAATAAATAAATATTGTTTTCTACAGTATGGACAGGCAGTGGCACACTGGCCTTTTTTGCAGTTAGATTACTCTCTGCAGGATGTGGTAGGCCTAATAGTATGCAATATACTGCTCTCTGCTGGTCTTAGACAGGAGATATGGATAGCTTCAAAAGAACACAGTCTGTCTGTGTTTTGAATAATGAAATGTTTATCCATCAGCCTATTATCAGCAAGAAATCCACAACAAAACTACTGAATTGGCTTTATTTTACAGAAAAAAACACAAATGAAATAAGCTACTTTATGCCATGGAAAAACATATACATTTAAATGTCAATACAGAGCAACTGAAGTTCTCAAAAAATATGCAATACCACATAATTTAGGACATGTAGTACCCACCACACAACACACATAAAAAACAGCATATTTGCGTCTCACAAGACAGTGACTGAGGTCTGGGACACTACTGAACTCATTCTGAATGAACTGTCGGACCTGTCTCTGCTGGTGTGGGTCCACGACCGCAGCTTCCTCAACATCATCAGGGAGCGCTTCATGAACTTCTGCCCTGCAAAGGCGTAGATGATGGGGTTCAGACAGCAGTGGCTGAAGGCCAGAGTCTCTGTCACTGTGGTGGAGAGTATAAGGTTTGTGTCCAGTTCACAGCTGTCTATCAGTGTATCTTCAAATCGCAAGAAATCCAGAAATAAAGTAATGTTATACGGAGCCCAGAAAAGAAAGAATGCCACCATGATGCAGATGATGAGCTTGACAATGCGGCGTTTCTGTGTACTCCTTATTTTCATCAGAGTAGGGATGATCCTGGAGTAACACACCACCATCACAGTAACAGGAAGCACAAGACCCAGGATATTGATGGAAAAGATGTTATATTTAATCCAAGTTCTGTCTTCTGGGCTTTGTTCACAAGTAACACGTTCTGATGTGATTACCACTTGTGTGAAGATAAAGGCTGGCAGTGATATGCAGAAGCTCAGAGCCCACACACATGTGGTCATAACCATCCCAGTTTTCATAGAACGGTATTTGGAGGCTTTCTGCACATGTTGAATGAGCACATATCGATCCAGAGTCATGGCCACCATGAAGAAGGTGCTGCTGTAGAAGCCCACATTGTGCAGTCCTCCGCTGATGTGACACATGAAGTCTCCAAAGACCCAATGGGACACAGCGCTGTAGTGAGCGTACAGAGGCAGAGTGAGGAGGAACAGCAGGTCAGACACAGCCAGGTTCAACAGACACAGGTCTGTCAGGTTGGACCTGTGTAAGTATTTCAGCACGACACACACCACCAGACCATTGCCTGAGAGACACCGAGGGATATAGTCAGAGGAAATGGACTATTCACAGTAAAGATCAAAATGATCCCATGACACTCACCTACAAAACCAAGGATGAAGACCAAAAAGTAGAGAACTGGTAAAAACACTTTTGCAAAGTTACTCACTGACTCAGGCTCACAGGGAGTCTCCAGTCCAAAGTCATAGGAGGATGTGTTCTCTGGAAAAACTACATCAACAGTAAAACTCTTATCAATCAGCAAGAATTTATGAGAAAACACAATCGAACAGAATATCCATGTGATCATTTTAATTAAGAGTATTTACCAAAATAGTCACCTGCCATAGCTTTGTTGAGACTGTTTTTCTTATTGAAGTACAGATTCTGAATGAATAAAGTAAATCTTGAATCTGACTGACAGTGTAAGGTGTTGTCCAAGCTGCCAGTCCCTGTAATGAGTGATGGAGCACAGAGACACAGTGCAATGCAGAGACTTTTTGAGATCCTTATCAGAAGCCCACATCTCAATTTGCAAAACAGAAACGAACTGCATGAGAACCACTCAGCGTTCATATCAACACTGCAAAGAGAGAGGGGAAAAACACTGATTGACTGTGGTTTTAAAAGAGGCTAAAGACTCACAATAGAATGGTTTATAGGCTTAAAGTTATAGGCCTAAACCTTAACCCTTCATAAATTCATTATGAGGAAACAGAATTATGCATATTCATTTCTGCAATACTTAGTTAAGGGCATCGTATGCTGCCATAGGTTAAAAGTGTGGCCTAATCTACAACTATAGCCATGCTGTTTCCATTTACCTGTGCTCATTAACCCTGGAGAACCCAAGAATGTGTTTCTTCTTTGGAAAATTATGAACAATGCATTAAGTTACTGCTATAAGTTCACTGAAAACTGAAATATCCACTTTTTCAATTTACCATTCAACCATTTATTCCATAATTTAGGATCAGGGCCAAATTTGGCGTATTTTTTAATTTTTTTATTTAACCTTTATTTAACCAGGAAATTCCCGTTGAGATTACTCATCTCTTTTTCAAGGGAGTCCTGGCCAAGACAGCAGCACAGTTACATTACATTACACACACATATCAACACATCACAAAATGGATTCTTAAAAGCAATTACAAATCATAGACTTAATTTCCAAACCTTTCAACATAGATTTAAACTGAACTATTGAAGCCAGTTCTTGTAATTTCAAGACTCTTTGTAAATTATTCCATGTTGAAGGTGCGGAATATTGAAATGCCACTTTACCAGTCTCTGTGCGGACACTTGGGACAGAAAGAAAGCTTTATAATTTCAAAGAATCACAGTAACAAACACTGTCAATGCAAACTATTTTAAATTTAGGAAAATAATCAGTCAACCACACAGATACAATGAGACATAAGACAATATTCTTTTTTGATGTATTTGTTAGAACTTAATTTCAAATGTACAAACACACTTTGGCCAATGGAAACAAGAACACCATGGGTCTTTGCTTATCCAAAAATCTGTTCTGCTAGAGAGAGGAACTCACACTAGACATTGTGGTAGTCTTTGAAACAATTTCTTTTTTGTTGATGCAGAGAGGAGCTGCACATTTTTCACAGTGCAAGTTTCAGTTTTGAGGCCCTTGTACACAGCACATCGAAAGTAATTTTCCTGGACAGGCCACTAGGCGATTTGGTCGGAACGAACATCTGCACTCTTGGTGGTGGCAGGGAGAAGGGGTCAAGAGTTGGTGGCCTACCTCGCCTTCTTGCTGTGCCAACTTACACCAAGCCTTGAGCAACCAAACCCTGAAACTTGCGACGTTTGAGTACTTTTGATCCAGTGATTCCCTGTGCCTCACAGTCGTGCTGGTAAAGAAGCCATGTGTTGATCATCGCAACAGACAAGAAATGTCAGAAAAGTGCCATATATCAGTGACAGGTCCTAATGGGAAATATACAGCATGCAAGATGTGCATCCAGCATGTCAACTCCTCTGTCCAGGAGGCCATTGACACAGCAGCGTGCTCACACTTTGATCCTCATGAATGTGTATTCCCTTTGATGTACTGCCTTATACCACCAAATTTCCCTTTGTATGGCACCATCATCTCATCAATGGATTGTTTTTGGAGAGGAGCTATAGTCAGACATTGTCTCCGAAAAGAGTGAATGACAGAGAGTAGCAGGTTGAATCGGTTGCGACTCATTACATCTGCTATACAGGCCCATAACAAACTTCATTTTCCCAGTACTGACGTACTCCATACACTCAAAGCCTTTCTTTCACCACCTGTAAGCTTTTGCGGACAATTTTGCACAATTTGGCTCCATCTATTGGCTAGCAGCCTCGGCTAATGGCAGATTTTCATCACTGGACGAGTCGTTGTCTTGGGCAGAAGATTCACCAACATCACTTTCATGTGGTTGAAACAATTCATCAGAATTGCTATCGCTGTCCAATTCAGGGCCAAAGTCACTATCATCAGCTTAAAGTTGTTCCAATACTTTGTCTTACAGTGGAACTTTCCCTGTTGCATTTCCATGTCTTGAAAGGGGAGTGGCCATAGTCCCTAACAACATATAGGTATTTACTTTATTAGTCTCTGGCCCTGTACTACCGAGATGACTTAGTAAAATATTTGATACAAATGAATTTATTTCAAGGCTTTACAAATACAAGGCTGTCACCATTCTCCATCTACAAAGTCACTCAAAGAACCAAAGGGTTATTTTTGACCGATCGTTTTTTTGAACTTGCTCAGAATCGCTAATTTATCCAAAAAGAATATAAAATGTACCCCCCCCCCCCCAAAAAAAAACAAAAAAACAAAAAAACAAAAAAAACAAAAAAACAACAACACAATTTTACCAACCACTGGCTTGCTGACTTGCTGAGAAGACGATTTTGTTTGGGTAGTTTTCCAGCTCAAGAAAACAGCATGTGGCCAGTCATCTTGTCAGAACCACTCTGGTTCATTTTAGTTCAATATTCATCCACTAGGTGTCTCTATGCAGGGGCCAGAAGTGGCACACTGGGCCTTTTGACATATTTTTTTGTTCGTTTATTTTGGGTAGCAGCTATTAACTGCAGGCAAATTTGACCCCGTGGGTTCTCCATTTTAGAGTAAAATGTAGCCTGTCAAAAAGTAGGCACAACTCATATCCAACACTGGTTGCCCACACAAATGAAACTAATACTAGAAATACCTACGTGCACTTGACATTAAAGGTTGATTGAAATCTCCCTCTGAGGTTGGCTGAGTCAAAGATCAAGCTAGAAATGTTTAACCCAAGGAGCTTTCATGTTTAGCCTAACCAACCACACCAAACAGTCAAGTGTCCCTGAATGATTCACGAAATACGGACAAAACTATACTCTGCCTATTGTATCTTATCACGAATTTGGGGAAGGTTAACATATAAACGTAAATAAACAAAATGTGTGGTAAATATCTTCCGTACATTGACCTTCTATATGTCTTTTATTTTGAAAATTCATACCGGAAGTCCGAGCCCACATTTCCACCGCACGCGGGGCTCAAAGCGGTTTATGGCCAGGGCAGGGACGCAAAGATTATTTCAAGTGGATTTGTCAGATGACTCCACCAAACATGAACATGTGCTCTAAAGACTAGTTGTATTAAGGTAAGTGTAAACTATCTCCATCTCATGCGTTATGGCGAGCTTTTGTGGAAACTTTAGCAGTTTTTTTGCGTCAGGTCAAGTCGAGTGTCATCTTTGCGCACGGTCTGTCACTTGTTGCTTAGCCTGTTAATGACAGTTGAAGTTATTACGCACCGTTAGTCAGGGTAGCTAAAATATACACGATAGTACAGAAGCAAGAACAGGTCAAGGCGTGTCTTATTTTTACTTCTATACTTTTGTTGGCTCATTGGTCGCAGGTGGCATGGAGAAGACACGGACTTGAAGGCTGCAGCGGACTTAGGGGAGCCGATTGTTTCCACCACCGCTTTTATTTACCCCAATGATGAACGTCTCCAAACCTCCTATAGGGTAAGTCTACTTTTGGCAAGCGTTTTATTCATTTTCACATCGTTTTATGTTTTCCAAGGACCTACTAATAGAGTTAGTGGATAACCAAATAAGCCAGGGGCAAAGGTACGCAGCAGAGATTGAGCAAGCGCCTTTCCTTCGCCCGTTTAATGCCTAATTTATACGTTAAGGATTTTTCAGGCTTTCACGAGTAACTCCAGTCTAGGTTGTACTAGGATTTCCCAATACAGTAAAACGGTCCCACAGTATTGTCCCTAGTCAACAGAGAGATTATTCCAGTAGCTAGAGGCGGCCAAAACCAGTGTCCTTGTTTAACTAAATGCACACCACAAAATAATGACATAGTACTTTCTAGATAAAAATAATTCACAAGAACAAGAAGATTTGATTTGTTTGTACAAGTCCTGCTTACCTCTGTAGTTTTTAATGAATTATTATAATCATTATGAATCAAATTTCATTATTTACAACAAAATCTTATCATGTTCATTGGTTTAAAGATAATATGCTACTATTTTGCATTCCTTGCAGACAAATGCCACATAAGCAATGATATGTTTTGTAAGAGTTTATTAAGCTTCCACTGCTGTTTACATAGCAGCCTGACTCTGCAATGACTTATTTATAGGCCTACGGTAGCTAGTGATGTGAATCACATTTTTGAACTATTCAGTTAATCAGCGTAATAAGTACATTAACAACAATGAGAAAATGAAGTTGTAATCATTCAGAATCAGGCAGTGTCCTGAATTAGTGGTGGGAGGGGATAGAAGTTTTAACAACTTATTTAATTCCACATTACAAAATTGCATTTTATACATATTTTTGAACTGTCTTAGGTTTATAGGAAGTTGTATTTCCTTGCTTATATTCCTCCATAATCTCACACCACTTATTTTCTTTCCTACTTCTTTTCCTACTTGTGCGAGCCTTATTAAATCTAAAGTTTTGCTGTCCTCTTAACAGACACCTCCCCTCTCGGTTCTTGAGCATTTTTTGTGTATTATTTAAATACAAAAAAGTTAAAAAGTTATAACTTGATTTGTACATAATTTAAGCAGTTAAATAATCCACAATATCTGTACATTTCTGTAGTTTTGAATGAACAAAGGATGTGTATGTTCCTGGTATCCCACTTTAAATTTAACCATAACTTTTTATCTTGTATCTTGTTGTTGATGGAGTGAATTAGGGCTCTCTCAACTAAAGTTCACGTAAATCAGATAGCCCTAAATACAGTGATTTCAAACACTCAAGAGCTTTCTGGCCAAATTACAAAGTGGACCAGTTAAAGTGTATGTTGGCAGTGCAGCCAGAAGTGTTCTTTCCGGTCACTGGGTAACATTTCTGTCTGTAGAAGTACCATGGAAACTCCTTTTATGGCATGAGGGTTCTTTCATCATCAGTCTCAATTTTACCTGGCTTTAAATTAAACTGAACAGTGAACATATTTTGCTGCCTGGATTTTTACTGTATCAGTTGCATGTACCATTTTGTGTGTACTTTGTTATTGGGCTTCTCTAAAATATGTAAACATTCAATAACAATGTTGAAGGTTGTGATATAGACATAATACGATTATGGCTTTATTAATGAAATACTCACCAGTTACAATTACAAAGTGATACTAATAAACAGTTGTCCAAACTGCACATAAATCGATAGTTAAAGATACAAAGTCAAAAGTGAGGATTGTTACAAGATGGATTTTATTGGTGTAGTATGTGTCAGATTTTATATTGAATTATACTGATTATCTTATTATACTGAGTTGATTAAGTTATACCTTACTCATTAGTTTATGAAATAGTCGGCATTGTGTGGACACGGCAATTAATATATGTCATTGTGCTTCGTAACTGTCTGTTGCTGGGTTGTAGCTGTTGTGTTATTCACTAGATATCCTTGTATACAGTTGTATTTCATTGCAAAGTTATAGACTAATTAAATAAATGAGGTTGGTAGCATATGAACTCTGAGGCGATTTTACCCTTTACAGTGGAAACTTTTTTTCTTCTTCAAAGCTTACAGCTGTGGTCAGCTAGCTTTAATAGACCTCTGCTGTGCTTTATACTTAATAGACACAAATACTCTGACGTCAGGACTTTACAGGCTGCTCCCCAGCGATGATCAGCAGTCCACAGAAACACACTTGTTATTGCCTCACTGACACTGTATCAATGAAGAAGTGCTGAAGACGGAAAAGACATAAGAGTGGTAGGTCTTACTTCATACAATTTGTTCATTTTTCAAAATTAGTTGTTAGTAATGTTAAAAGAACAATTTTGAGAACAAATTTCAAAACTACTGCTAGTTTATCTAGCACACGCCCAATGATAATTACAAGCTACTGAATGTTCTGTCAGAGCCCACCTTCTTCTGTTCTCGGGAGAAATGTATACAAGAGGTAAAGTAGACCACCATTATTTAAACATCTGACGCATCCCTTTTCCAAAATACGTCCAGGCAGACAGTAAAGTGTTATTGTATTGTTTGCACTTTCTCTAAGGATCACTGAATATTATATATACGCCCTACACACAATCTGCTATATTTAACTTTCAATGGGTTTTGCTTCCAGTGTGGCCTTGCTGACTAAGGGAGAGTCCTCTTTTTTTCTTTCTGCTTGAGGTCAAGAGGAAAGTGTTTTATTGTATGTGGCACTCACATCTGGATATTTAGGGTAAAGTTGTTATGATGACAGATCTAAATTTAACTGAAATATGAGAGAGCTGGATAGAGAGAGAGAGAATTTGAGGCCATGTGTTGTTGGCAGCGGTACTGTATGTATCTAGTAAGATCTACATTCACAGGCCATCCCGTTTTAGAGAGGGGTGTGGAATGGATGCATTGCTTTCATAGACAAGTTAAAGCTACTCTACAGGAGAAGTAGCAACAACACACTAATTACAAACTATATTGCTTTAACCTTTGATCAAGCCCCTGAGTTTAATATGGATCATGTAATAGCAGAGACATGTTACAAGATTGACTGATAAGATGTATGTGTCACTGTAATGTTTTGAAGCTAATGGTAATGATTAACAGTACAATCAGTGAAGTGGTGTGTGTAAAACTTTATGTCTTTATTATATCCGTGGTGCATAAGGTGCATGTAACTTTTCTGCTGGAGGGGAGGGTCTGAACCTCCTTGTCCCCTTGGAGATGTTTTTGCTTCTCCTGGAAAGTTCCACAGTGTGGAACATATGTATCTTCAGACAGCCAAGCAAGTGAGGCTACCAAGCAGAGTTGCAGGTCATACCTCTGGAGAGCCCAATCCATGCAGTGTGCAAATTCACTTTTAAGAAGATAAGTGTTTAGAGTTCAAATGGGCAAGGGCTGGGCAATTAAGTAGTAATTAGTATTTTTAATAATTGCCTTCATGAAAAATTGATAAATTATGAAATTGAGGTTTGTTACAAAACAAGTTTACTCCTGACTTTCTTATTAGCAGAGCAGGGTTATCTATGTAAGGCAGTTTACAATTCAAATACTAAATGTTATGATATAAGAATGAAAATGTAATGAGCTTCCCCAGTTTGAAAGTCTAGCAGTAAATGCTGACTTAGATTAAGAATTTATTAAAATCTTAATTGTCCAAAGTGTGCACAAAATCAAGGTTTAATTTTCTGGACATATTGCCAAGCCCTTCTTCTCCTTCTTCTCCTTCTACTTTAAATCATGAGGAACTAGATTTTATGAATGGTCTTAATTATGTTTCACAGTCATAGTCACAAGTGGACAGCATTATTCTTAAAGAAAAGATGGGACATTGAAGTTTGTTGTTCCTTTATTATGGATGCGCTCAGCGTCTGTAAGCAACATTAATTAATCCCACTGTGTAACATTTCATTTAGCAGCTGAGGACCAGTGCCCTTCATTTCCCTGGAGACATTATGTTGTGTTTACGCTCACTATACCTTGTAAAAAGATGCTGCATGATTGTGTAAATGATTAGTGGAATAATAATATATAATATATATATATATATATATATATATATGTGGTATATATATATGGTATATATATTTATGGTGTATTTGTAATGATTAGTAATTTTAAAATATATTTAGTTAACGTATTAGTTTTACCTGCCTAGGATCCAGAATACACACTTCTCCAATACTTAATGTAGAGTCTTGTCACAGTTGACTCTCCTTGATTTCAGATAGATGTGATTGACAGGTGGATTAGCCATTCACAGATAACTGTGATCTGTCTGTTTCAAAGAGCCTGGCTCGAGGCGTGACAGAGGGAGTGGGGACCAGACATCCCTTGGGATAAAAAATACAGACAGATATCATTCTGGACCATCCATGTAACAGTTACCAATAACCATGGAGGTGGACTTTTGGAAACCACAATCAAATGCCATATGGCACTAAATAGTTAATATGGAACAATTTCAGAGATTCCTTTCCTTACTTTACTTGGTTTCTGCCTATGAGTTCGTGAGGCACCCTCCCTGTTGGCATCAGTGTCCACAGCTGTTACCAAAACCAAAGCTGTGTGGCGCTCCAGACTGGAGAGGTGTAAATATAGGTTTCCAAGGGGACGCCATGACAGCCGCGGGCATGCTCACAATAACGCATGTGTCACTGGGAGTGGTTTGGGGTCCCGGATCTCTCTGTCACTTAATAGGTTCAATGAACAACAGGCTCGAAGTCAAGTGCAAACCACAATGCCAGAAGTGTACTTCAGACCCAGGGTATGACCAAGCTTTGAAGTGTTTTTAACTACTTCTTGGTGGTACATAGGTTTTTGTTAGTTCACAATAACTAACAAATCGTTTATGTGTAATTATGTAGGACAGGTGCTCATCTCAGAGAAACGGCATGCCAGATGGTTTATATTTGTGGAATAGTTCTTGCTTTGCAGTGAGGTCTTGCAAATTGAATTTTTATGGTCACATCACAAATAATCAGTGATATTTTTAGGGCCAATATGTAGCTGAGTTGATTTGAAATCATTTTTCTAGATAATGTTTAAGCATTAACCTCAGTACACCACACTGCCATGTGTTAGAAGTAGACATACACGGGGTGATTTTATATTGGCATTTTGACCCATTTTGACCAGGCTCTCTAACACAGAGTTTTCTGTTGTCTGTCATTAAACGCTTTAAGCTAGTCTTATGATGATTACCACAGACCACGAGTCTCCATCCCCTGACACTATAACTCAACAAGCTATAAAATTAGCTCTCTTTTTTTCTTGAACGTGTTCCTGTCTCAGTGCACTTTGATACAACACTTTATAGACTTTAATATTAGGCTCAGAGAAAGAATCCTGTCCTTGTTAGTGCTGTGAAGTGGAGTGAAAGAACTGGGTGTCTCTGAGAGCTCCATTAGTAACCTCGGTGTGTGCATGTGTAACCCAGTCTGGTTTGCTGTCCTGCTTTACTGCCCCCCTGTGACCGACCAAGGCGCTGTGTTTCAGCTTCCTTCATTCGGACTCTGTGGGAGCCTGGATTTTCCTAAAGGCCTCTTTGTGCCAGCAAGGATAGAGGAGGGAGGGACACTGAAAAGCAAGGGAGAGGAAGAGGAGTATACTAGCTGACTGTGCTCAACCTGGCCTTCATCCCAGCCCACAGCTTCACACAGTCTAGCCTTGTGTGCTCCTGATATATAGAGATTACCACAGTTCCTAATGTCATGCACCTGTTGTTTTTAAATAGACCTATCTAAAATTCTCAAACCATACATTTAACACAAAGCTAGTGGTTTTATTGCATGCCCTGTCCTTCTTTTATATAACTTACTGAATACATGACAATCTTTTCATCAGAAAGAAACAGCTCCAGTATGCTGAGGCAAAACACCACCTGCTCACTCATCTCAGTCCTGTACTTATCAGATGCCATTCTAATCTGTAAATCATTTTTTGCTTGAGGTTGAAATCCTTACCCCTAAAAAGAATTGCATAATATGCCAGTGACACTGTAGTTTGTTAATATTTAACTTGAGTCAGGGTTAGAGTCCACCTGTTGAGCTACGTTCTTGTGAATTTTTCCTTACTGTGGCTGTGCACTGGACTGTGGTTACCTTTATGTAGACCTATGGATTACAAATTTACAGGCTCTCTTGTCCAATCATTGCAAGTGACTTTGTCTGTAAACAGAGTGACATTGAGTACTTCAGGAACACTTCACACAAGGGTTGTGAGTGAGAATGTTTTACGTTTGTTATCAGAGGTTCATGTTTGTTTTTGACAAGTTTGAGAGAAAGGGCACGGTGCAAGTCTGGGAAATCATTTGTCATGTTAGCAGTGTAAATTGTTAGGAAACATAAAACATTATAATTATTTTTACAAAGCAAAAAGAAGCATACAAAAACAAATTCAATATTGGTTTACAAGCATTACAGGCATTGCTCATTGCTGCTGCCAACTGTTTGTTCAGTTTTGATGGTACCAGAGTCATTTAATTTGCTTATCACTTCTGTTTAATTTTAATTTAGTTGTAAGATATTAATTTAAATAGATAGATAGAAGATAATCTATGATATTGATACTTAGAGTTAAATTATTTGATATATTTAACTCTATGTACCCGTAACTCCATGCACTGTAACTTTCTTGGAGACAACTTGTAACAACTGTAACTTTCTTGGAGAGAAGAGATTCTCACTTGAAAATAAGTGCATATGATATGACAGGTTTTCATGTTATTCTAATTATTACTTGATTTGGTCGAATAGTACCTGTGGTCAATATATATCATAGTTACCGGTATATATCAGTTAAGTGGCACATTGTGGAAAACAGGTTGAGAAGAAAAGTACAAAAAAACAGGAAGTAGCGCTGCGTTCTAAAACTGAATACCTATGCCAAGGCTCAATCCAAAATGCAGGGGCAATTTACTAACAGGGAGCACATTTTTCTCACAGATTAAACATTGATTTAAAAAAAAAATAAAACTATTGTAATTTATTTTTATAAGGATTGTGTAATTTGGCCCCTGTTAACATTATGGTTGCTAGGTTATGGAATTACCTCTAAGTATGTCACATCTGCTACCCATGTCCAACTAGGAAGTAAACTTAAACTAAAAATGAAACTAGACAAAACTAGGCAAAATGTTTGTTAAATATGAAATATTTAAATATTTCACAAAAACATTAACTGTGTTTTAGTGAAAAAGTTGTCAAACCTGTTATATACACTTGTGAGTGAGTGAGTGAGTGAGTTTAAAGTTTGTCCATACACTTTTAGTTAGAAAGAAACTCAGAAAGTGTGTTAGGGTTATTGTGAGATGAAATATCCTGTTTTAACAATTCATGAATATTGATACCATAAACCAACCAACAATGAGTTTCATTCATTTCCACTCCTCAAGTATGTGACCTGTTTAATCTTGACATTCCTCGTGGAGAGGTGACCTCACTCACAGTTTGCATGTTTTACAAGGCATTTGCTTATTACAATAAAAACCTATTATTGAATAAAAACTAGATAGATACGTTTAATGCTGTATCTCCATGAAGACAAGTGGGTGATGAGTTCTAGGCAAACATGATATTTCAGTAATAACCTCAAGCAATGTGTGCTTTTTCTTTCTGCCTTTCTGCCCAGGAAAAGGATGAAACCGCGTGCGCCACCACCTCCTCAGGTACCACAGCCTGCCCCGCGGCGCACATTCAGAAATGCTAACTCTCAAGATGAGGCCACTGACAGAGACATGAAGGAGAACATGCTGAGTCAGTCATTGGAGCTGAGGCTGACTCTGCCCACAGGATTTCAAACCAATGTAATTGAGGACGGCAGGTGAGTCCTGGGCAGTCTGATGGAGCACCCCCAAAAGGGTTTGCACCCGCCACTGGTTACCTCCGCAACCTCACAGCAACAAAGTCCTACATTTGACTCCCAGGCAGCATGCCTTTCAGTGTGGACACTTCATGTTTTCCCCTTGTGCAAAGATTTCCCCCACCTCTAAAAACATACTAGGATCCACTCTGGGGCCAAGACTGAAATAAGATTGTGAATATCAGAGGGACTATCCTCTTTGAATAACGAATAAGCTATATAAAAAACAACTAATTATACAGGAAATGAAATATACAATAATTTCGTCATGCTAATTGCTAAGATAAAAATAATAAATACAATGATTTTCCTTCTCTTATTTTCTCTTACTTTTCCAGTCTTTCTTTCTTCATCTGTGATACCTTTAAATTAAATATATGTTTTTATATCCAACCTTAAGAGGCCTTTAAGAGTTTAAATTTTGTCTAATTTTATCCCAAAAATTGTCTACTGGCCAACATATATCAAAAGAAACGCTTTGCTGGAACACTTCAATCCTTGCTGTAAAATTAAACCTATTTTTGCTGAACACCTTATGAGCTAGACTTCATCCCTATATTGTGTGTGACAAAGCTTGTGCTGACCACAGGCACATGCCTGTTAATGAGGCCCCATTGGCAAAGTGACACAGACAAACCCAGAATGGAAAAAAAAACCAACATTATAATAGACCAGTAACATGATGTGTGAATGAGGCTAGCAGAGTTCTGAAATGGAAAAGAGTGATTGATATTCAATACCAATCCGTCTCTTACTCATGGAATTACAAGCACAAACAGCTAATGAACTAATATATCCCTAGATTGAATATTGCAAATTACTGTGACAAAGTATGACATGTTTCTGTCCGTATTTCTCTTTCCATAAAGAACACGAGGCCTGTTGAAAAAGTTTCAGCCTGTAGTATTTTTGCCCATAGTCCAGTGTTAGACTGCAGCTCACAGACTATGTGCACTGGATTGGGGGTAGAGAGCCGAGCACATGGAAGCAACAGAGGGCTGGGAAACAGTGGCATAAGATCTGGACACAAGTCATATGCAGCATGTGTATAATACAGGTTACCCTAACTATGCGGCTGTGTTTTTATAAGTAATGGCCACATTTGAATTTGGGAGAGAAATAACCCACAATCATAATGTATGATTAAATGACTACTGTAAAATTGAGAGAGGCAGAATAACTAAATATAAATTATATTGTAGAATGTTTCAGATAGTCTTAACCTACCACATGCACATTAATGTAACCATATTTGTCTAAATTCTACTGCCTCGTCTTGAATAGTGGCCTTTCTAGTAGTACCGCTATCTGACATATGATCTGCTGGTTCCCAGAAAACAGTCCCCTGCTTTTTTTATTCTGACAGGTAGTGCTATAGGACTCCTCACGAAGGGACCTGCACCTGCTATTTGATATGTAACTAATGCTTATATTATAATGTTGTTCAATATTGGTACTTGGTACCTTGGTTAGGTAAAACAAATAAATAAACTAAAATAAATGGGGCATTTTCAACATGTAGAGTTGACATATTGGTGTG
This sequence comes from Periophthalmus magnuspinnatus, assembly GCF_009829125.3. NCBI lineage: Eukaryota > Metazoa > Chordata > Actinopteri > Gobiiformes > Gobiidae > Periophthalmus > Periophthalmus magnuspinnatus. The sequence goes on along the minus strand of NC_047141.1, from coordinate 21,846,093 downwards.
ACTACACTGTATGAAGTCATTACACCCACTTCCTTTACTAGAGCTTAAGCTAGTTAGGTGTTGTAATCCAATCTTGTGTCTCTTTTTCTCTGTGTAGCTGTTCACATGAGTGGTTTGTTCATCCTATCTCCCTCCCTCTCTTGCTCTGTGTCTCTCCCTCTTTCACTTTCTCTCCCTCAGTCATTTTATGTTCCTCTTTCAGCAAAGCGCTGATGGACGTTCTGGTTGAGCTGTGCAGCCGTTACCACCTGAACCCCTCACTACACACTCTGGAGCTATTCACACCTGAGGGCCACCCTTTGGGCTTCAAGCCCAACGCGCTGCTAGGGTCCCTTAATGTTGCCTGTGTCCTCATCAAGGAGAAAGTGCTGGAGGAGAGACAAGTGCGCCGACCTGCACCCAAAGTGCCCGAAGTGAGTTTCACTGGATTTCACACATGATCAGCTACTTTGGAAATCTTCATTTTCTTTGCTAACTTGTTTTCACTGGTTGTGCACTGATATTTTTGTATGGATTAAGAAACATTATTGAGATTGTTGCATAAAGAAAAACACACTATGATAATATAGCTTGATTTGCATATAGCCAGTGTGCTAGTTTTACATTTTAGCTCAATGCCTTATGTAATATAAATCCCTCTCTTTGGCTTGCCATTCAACACTGGCAGAAAGCACACCTGAAACCTCTCAGAACCCACTCAAAGGTAGGAGGCCACTTGGATTGACACAGCAAATGTTTTGTTGGTCATTTTCTGTTTGAAACATACTCTATTCTCTTATACATTTCTCTCATTAGTTTTGTCTTTTCAGTTCTCTTCCTGCACTTTAAATATTTGATGAGGGGCTTACCTTTAGTTACCATGCATTATTTCTCTGCTCTTCTCAGGGCTCACTGGCTGCTCTGTCCCTTTAACCCTGTCTGGCCCAGGGCCAGAGACTGACACAGTTTCAGATGCTGCTGTCAGTCATTCGACTTTTGTCCTTTACTTCAGCTCTCATAAAGAATTGCTTTAGAAATATAGAAATAATATTATACAATTAAGAGTACTTGCTGACTGTTCAAGAAAAAAATTTTGTTTGTGTGTTCAAGAACATTGCTGTTTTCTGCCATGTACTAAGATCACTTTACATTATAAATGAATGTCAGTTCATAATTTGTTATCATAGTATTTGTTAATAAACATTCATTGAAGTAAGAACTTGTGTCTTCTCAGAAAACAGTGCGTTTGCTGGTGAATTATCATGGCAGTCAGAAGGCAGTGGTGCGGGTGAACCCGCAGTTGTTGCTGCAGGATCTCGTACCTGTCATCTGTGACAAGTGTGAATTTGATCCAGCTCTCATCGTGCTCCTAAAGGACAGCATCAGTCGCCAAGAGTTACCACTGGACAAGTCTCTGTCGCATCTGGGAGTCAAGGAGCTTTATGTGCACGACAAAAGTCTAGGTAACAACTGTTGTATAATGTTTATGACATATGTTACTGTAGCATGTTACTAGAAAGCAACAAATAATTAGAGCTTATGTTTCTTGTTTAATCTATTTATTTAACAGCCTATATGCAAAAAATGGTAAAATGGACAAATGCATTGTATGAAATGTTTATCTCTCAAAATAGTGTCTTTATTGTTTTTATTATTTTTCCAGTCCTCCAGCCTAAAATGGCTTCAGCACCTGCCCTTAATTATTCAGGTATATTAGTGCATCTATGCTACTAACAATCTAAAATTTTCAGTGTCATGCTTGTGTCATGGTTGCTTTACTAAACACCCTGTAGTCTTTTATACTAACCTGAATAGTCCTTCTCTTCCCATACAATGTGAACCTCACTAATTATAGATAAAAGGAAAAATAAATAAAATAAAAAAGGTGATAGGACCCGAACTTGTAAGCAGTAGCGCCCTCTCCTGGGTACATGTGTCATACTAGATAAATTAGTATAGTATTAAATAGTAGCAGTAGTAGTAGAAAGAAAAGAAATTCATTATTAGACAGCAAGCAACAATAACATGCTTTGTCCTGTAATAAATGTATTATTCAAATGTATTTAAATAAATAAAATTTTCTTAAATTTTTCTTTTTTTTTTTTTTTTTTTTTTTTTACATCTCAACTATAGACTCTCTGTGCTCTAGTACGAACAGTTTGGCCAGAGCAGAGAAGAAAGGTCTCTTGGGTATCTTTCCATTCAGCAGGAGAAAATCTAAGGTAACATTTTTGAATGCCGTGATGTTGAATGTTCATGTTTTATGCAGTTAGTTACAGTAAAGAAGTAAAGAAGTTCAGACTTTTATTTTACATGTTGTAGCTTAAAATTTGTGTGAAGTGACTTTTGTAACTGCATGACTGAATGCATGGCCCACTAAATGAATGCTGCTTGTGTTGTGTCTTGCTTTTGCAGACAACATCTCTGGACATGGAGGATTACAATGACGCAGAGGCACACTCTAATGTAAGCATACATTTTACAGTAATACTATGTTTGAAAACCAGTTCAAGCAGTTTTGCTAGAAGGAAAGAAAATTCATATTTTTATGTTTAGTTTAGCTGCAGCATGAGTGAAGATCTAATTCATTTCAAAGAAATGCCACATAGCTACATTTTTTTAAGCATCCCAGTCCTGTTTTTTGTTTTTTTTTCACACTGGCTACTAAATCTACATTGAATCTTCTACAAGTCCATTTTGTAGTGACCCTGACATCCTCTTGGTGGCAGCAGTTGTTAGTTAAGCAGTTATCTCCTCTTCATCGATTTGGTTATGACATATCAGGATATATGAAGGCTTTCTATCTATTACAACCTCATCAGCTTTACTTTATGCTGTGGACAATGCTCTTTATAGCTTTAATGAAATTGCACTTGGTGATTTACTTATACCATATTCTAGTATTTTGTCACATGGTGAGTTACTATGGTGAGACCTGCTTGTTGCTTAATGTGTACTACGCAACTTTGTTTTAAGTGTGTTTGAGAGTAAGCAGCTCCTTTATCATATGTCAGCAAAAACACCCCCCTCAAAGTGTGCTGTTTCTAACAAGCAGTGCTTCATGCAAGGTACAGGATGCGTTCATCCTCCTGTATTAGAGGTTATTATATATCTATAAAACTGCAGAAACATTCATCTGCAACTCTAATTCAGACGATGACAAAAATCAAATGTTAATTATATTTTATTGCTGTTTATTTTTAAGTAAACTGTCATGTTCAACCTGATTGGGTCACAATAAACCAGTGTACTGCATGACTCCCAGCCATGAATAAATTGAGAGGCTAATGGTCATAAGGTGAACAATCTATGTAGAACTATGAAAATGAATCAAGCCACAGTTTTGTGAAGAAATCATTTAAGTTGTAGTCTATTTATATTTAATATAATGTTACCCTTATTATTTGAATAATACAGATTGATTTTTGTGAACTACACAAGCTAACAGACACTGTTTATACACACTTATCGGCACGTAGGATCAGATTGCTTCTATGCCTAAGCCATATTATTACTAAAAGGCTGGCCTCATATTTCTAAAAGCTCTTTTTTTTTTTTTACTTCAGTGTGTACGATCTTAAATTGACAACAGCATTTTGTTATAAATGTATTTTTATGCATGTTAAAGTGATTTATATATAAAGCACTTCGGCCATGTAAGATTTTAATTCTTTTTTAATGCATAATATGTACAGTCAGTTTAGAAATGTACATTTCTAAACTGACTGACATTTTAAAGTTCCATTTATTTCTCAGTTTACTGTAAGAATCACCAAAACTGTCTACCATAATAATCCTCTATATGGATTCTGTTCATTTTGTAGTTTTTCCCTACGGTGAGATGATCTAATCATGGATCCAATTAATTCCAATGGCCTGAACTCTGTGTCCCTCCTTGCTTTACTGTTGTTGCATTGTCTAAATGCATCAATTATTCGGCTTTTAATTACTTGTCTTGGGATCCTGTGGGTATGAGGAATAAACTGTCTGGTTCCCATGTCCCAAGTACCGGAAAGCCACTTACAAAATGTGATGTGTGAAGGTGTATTTTTACTAATTTCTGATTAATCTAATGTCATCTCCAGGCTGTGTCTACCATGCTTGGGTCACAGTATGTTGAAGAACGCCCTCATATGAGCCAGTCACAATCGTCCATGAACATCTCCAAGACATCTCCTAAAGCTGAGGCAAAGAAGAGGAGAGCCCCCGCTCCACCTGGAGTCTCTACTCACTCTACTGAGCACTTAAGCTATGACACAAATCAGGTAAGATGTATAAGATTCTGAAATTAGTCCTAAATAATTTTACGTGAAAGCTCTGTCAGAGCTTTCACTACAATTACTTTAAAAATTTTGATAATTTTTATCTTATAATGTCTGTGTAAATTTGTGCGATTCATTGTGTGAGTCCAAACCCCCCCCTATTAATGAGGGTTTTTTGCCCATGCTGTGATTGACCTGACATAGTGGAACAACTCCTGTGGCAGTCTTTGCTCTGCATGTTTTGACCTGAATTTCAGCACCTCAAGGTCGGGGTGACCTGTATTGTCTACATTAAAAGAACAGCTCCCCACAGTCTCATTATAGTGTTATGGCGGCATTCTGGGAAATGGTGTTTAGCAACTAACCCCTCCCTCTCTGATAATGTCTGGAATAGCTTTTGTTTATTTGTCCTTGCTTAGTTAAGAAAAGTGAACTGAGGATACAGGGGGTGAAAAGATACAAGAGGCTGTCCAGCTACTGTATCATTTGGGGAGTTGCAAATATCTCAACTTTGATGACAGTGTTTCTTAGTTGGGAGCCAAATGTTTAAATATGTGGCATACAATGAGTTTTTTTCATGCAGGAATATTGTTTTAATACGTGAGCCTCTTTTGTTAATAGTATGGTGATTGACTTTGTGTGTTTTGTGCTGCGAGAGCAGCTTCATGAACAGGAGTGGAAGGTCATCTGAGGACTTCCTCTGCTGATATTAGATCCCTGTTCTTTGCCATGTGCCTTCTCTGAACTCTGACTTGATTTGGACACAGTCAGTCTGAGTTCTGCATGTCCACACACATCAGAATATGCTATGGTACAGAGCTTTTCTTGGCAGTTATTTTTACAACAAGGACATTATGGTCACACTCTTGTCTCGTCTGCAAGTTTATTTATAGCCCAGCTTAGGTTAAACATTTCATATATGTGCTTTACATTAACATAGGGAATATTGCAGAAATTCATATACAAGTAGGAGCTTTAAATGACCTCTGTCATATTGATTACCACAATGATGTAAATTTTAGTTTTGTCATTTCTTAAGCATTTCTTAAAGGTCACAGAAACTTGTGAAAAACACACCTGAAGTGGCAACACAGCTTTATGAAATCATATAAAGATAAATAGTCTTCAGTACGGTAAAAAAAAAACTAAAAACCTAAAGATTTCATAAAGATCGAGACAAAATAAATTAATTATGAATGATGATTTTGAATTAATGAATGATGTTTAGATACTTAAGGCACTTTTCCCATTATGTTTTAAAAGTTAATATTATTTTGTTCTACCCATGAAGGTAATGTAGTTATAATAATAAATGTATTTATAAAAACTATATACAAATGCCTTTTCTCGCATCTATAAACTCTGGAACTAAGTAGTTATGGTTTCTTCATTCTCTTAACCAGCAGGCTGTGTTGACTTTCATGAGAACTGCACCAAAATGTTGTGGAACATTTAGTTCAGAGAAACACAACCTATTTTCCCAAATGCGATAGGAAATCTGTTATTGCGGTTTGTAAAGGAAGCCATGTCTACATGGTCAGTTTTGATTAAAGAAAAAAATGTAACAGTCTGGGTCCTCTCAATAAGTACACGTACAAAGTATGCTAGAACCAATAGTGTCACCTGCCATGACTAAGTTCTGTGTTTTTGTATGGCTTGACATCAGTAATGTACAGGCTTGGGGGGTTGGCAAAAGGGCTGTACAGCATGAAATCTTGTTGGGATGCCCTCATCCTCACCTTCTGGTGAGGATCTAAAACAGTCAAGGATGAGCCACATAGTTCAGTTAAGTCCAGTTAAGTTCAGTAGACATTTGAAGAATAAGCACCGTTCTAACAGTAGGCTACATATATGGGTCAAGGTATTTTAAACATGAATGATTAACATTGCTCTAAACTGTAATTCATGTGGTGATGGACAGTAGTGTCAGGGACTGTTTTGAAGATGTGTAGTTCTGTGATAAGCATCCTCATACAAGGACATTATTTATCTCAAATGCTTATTCTAAAGGCTTTGTCTGCTGTAAAGTGAATGAAATAACAAATGTCAAATATGAAAATTGCTCCTGTTTGCTTATTATTATGGTGTTATTGTATTGTTATTATGGTGTTTTTTTTTTCATTTAATAAATATCACCTTAACGTTAAATGCACTGGGTTGCAGAAATATAAATTCCTGGTATAAACACGTTTTAGTGGGTTAGTTGGACAGAGTAAATGACAATGAAAGTGGGTCATGAATGCGTCCCCTTATCCTCAACTAGCCTTCTGCACCCCTCCTGCAGACAGTTGACATAAAGTGCTTTTATCATCCATGCTTTCATATCCACACATGTTCATTATTACACACAATATGCCAAGCACACTCTAATTGTGCAGCAGGCTACTGTTGGATGTTTTTGACCTCAGTGCTCTCTCAGTGTTGAGACATATCAGGCACTATTATTATCTGTGACATGCACATACATACACATATAGGCATGCATGTATGCATGGTTGTACTTATGCGTGCTGACAAGCAGTAGAACACATCCACACTGTACCCACACACAACTGCATCTCACATTCCACATTAGCATTGTAATGTCGTCTTGTTTCGAAGCCCCTCACCCATCAAGAGCCCTTCAAAACAACTGATGAATAGTCACGCCATCAGGTTGAGGCCTTCATGGGTGGCCCTATCTGATCAACATGCTCCAACATGGAGCCCTAATGTGGCAAAGGAAAACTTAATGGGCACACCAGAGTGTTCTGGCATGGCCTTCTGTTAGTGTGTTGGATGGCTTATTGTCTGAAATTCAAATCATGCCATTCTAAAAGAAGTAGTACAAGATTGCTTATATGTACCTGTTTATTCAAGTGCACAAATTCTTGTAGTCTCTTATATCTAAAAGCTAGAACGGTCAGTCCCCAAACTGCGAAGTTCAAAGTTTAAAACATAATTTGGATAGTCCAGTTTCTCTTCTAGGGGTTCTGGGCTGTGGAACTCTCGTCCCTCTGACCTAAACTTACAGACTGACCCAAACATGTTCAAAAGGACTCTGAAACTGTTGTTTAAATCATGCCAGACATGCTCATATAATGTTTGAAATGTGCCTTGCCTCTGTCTTATGTCTTATGTAACTGTTTACTTTTGTGTGCAAATTTGTACATGTCTCTCTGCACTCTAAACCCCTTTGAAATTAGCATTTAACACTTAAAACAATACATCTGGTCTAATCCAATGTATCTGCTATGTACATATTACATTTATTAATTGATTAATTAATATTGATTTTCTTTTCTTATCTTTATTTTAGATTTCATTTTAAAAAGTGTTAAACTGTGTGGTTAACTTGAACTGATCCATGCAAATTGTTAACTTATAAAAGTACTTTTACTACTAAATACAATCTGACCACAAATGTTTTACAGAAGAAAATCTTGAGTTATGGTTTCAGGGTTTGGCTGGAGTTTTTAGTACGAGTTGTGCTCGCAGTAATGGCACCAATAATCCTAGGAGAGCTGCACACACTTAACCCACAACCCCTAACAAGCCCCTAATCCATGCCCCCAACCCAGCACAGATATGAGATATACTGTTTCACTGTGTGTGGAGACATTCAGTCACTCACACTGCAGAGGCCACAGCCCTGTTCTTTTCATAGCAGGGCTCTACTGCAGGCTTATGTTTCACTCTAAGGAGAACACACACACCAGTTTAGCCACACAATTGCATGAACACAACACACACTCTCCTATCTATCTTGCTTCTCCACTGGCTCCTCATCCATTTCAGCTTCAGCTTTGGCCCACATCCACTTGTATGTCTATATTCATATATGTATGAAAGAGAAGAGTAGAGAAGGAGTAAAGCAGGAGCCCAAGAAAGAGAAATACATCGAGTCAGGGGCCCTTTTGTATTTCCAGAGCATGTCATGCAGTGAGTTCAATGAGTTCACATGTGCAAACTCAGTTTGCCTGCTCATGTCCTGCTGCATGGGGCAAATCTGCATGCCCCTCCAGGCATTTTGCTGTGAAGTTGGACTGTTCTTGTAGAATTACTTTCACTTTTGTGAATCCTGTGTCTCATGTGTTGCTTTGCTTTCTTTTTTTATAACTAGTAATTATTACTCTAAAGTACTCTACTTTTAACATAGCAAAAGAAAATTAAATTCTGTCAACTGGATAAAAGTCTTAGAGTGAAGACGTTTCACTGCTCATCCAAGCGGCTTCTTCAGTTCTGGGCTGCTTCACTCTAAAACTTTTGTCTAGTTGACATAATTGAACTGACGATGAATAAATAGCTTATTCACCATTTGCAAACTATTACAACACACCAGACTACACAAATCTTTAGACAACAATATTTATTTGAGTTGAGGAAGAGGCCTGGCCTTATGACTTTACTTTATACTTTTAAATGTATATATGATTCTTCTGATGTAAATTTAACTTCCAATGTTTCTGTTATTCCATCAGATCAGTCTCGGCTTGGACGCTCAGCAAAGGAAAAGGAAAGCTCCTGCCCCACCCCCAACACCAGTGTCTCTCTCTTCTGGCTCCGAGGACGTGTCTGCCACTGCCACACCTGTCAGCCAACACATCCAAGACCCCACCCCAGTGTTCCACACCAAAGGGTCAGAGTCAACCACCCTCACCACCACCACCACTGTAGTAATAGAAGACATGAAACCTGTAGCGCCCATAACAGAGCAATCTGCTGCATGCTTTACCAGTCTGGACCTCAGACCTTCTACACCAAGCAGTACCACCTCCGATAGCCTCGCTGTTCAAGACTCCAGCTCTGAATTCAGCCAAAGCCTTGAAGAATCAGATGCTGCTTCTCACTGTAGCACTACCACTGGCACTACGGTTAGTGGATTCGCACAAGTCCAGTCCATAACAAAAAGCTCAATTTCCAGAACAAAGAAATCAGAAAGCACCACCAACATATCGTCAGCTGATGTGACTACAGCCAGCAGCTCCAGGTCTGACACAGAGTCAGCCATCAACCTTAAAATGGAGGAAACTGAGAACAACAGGCACAGTGGAGTTGGTAAGTGCAATATAATATTACTTACAATTTCAGGGAAAAGTTACTGTTGATCAGTTGAAAAAGTAAAACACATGATAATTGATTTGATACACAGTTATATCCCAAGTTTTGATTTGGAAGAATTATGAATGAATGAATGAATGAATGAATGAACTTTAACAAAATGCTGTTTCTCATCAGTTGAAAATGGTGCATCAACATTTAAAATAATAATTATAATAACTAGAATACATAGAATAGCCTAAAATAAAAGGATTTTAAAAATACTACTAGTACACACTCACACAACACCCCTGTAATTGTGAAGCCTAGTCATTTGAATGAAATGAGTTAAAACTAAATCATTGCGGACACTGACACAAAATGTCTTTTTCATTATATATACATTTGTATGGCAGCTGCTTGTACAGTGAGAACAAATATTTTGCATTGAATGTTTTAGGTTTTAAGTCAGTATTTTAAACCTATATTGTATTTTTTACAATATAGGTAAAAAAAATACAATTAGGTTTATAGGGGGGGGGGAGACCTAGAAGAACAGGTTTTTATCTTAGCCCATGGGACAAAGCAGACTCTGTCTCTCACCAACACTTTTCACAATTCTGTTCCTAAAGACGCATTTTCACTTTTTTTAAAAACATCTTAAAGATGGATTACATAGATCTAATGCAGATTTGTGCAGCAGCGGGTTGAACTCTAGTTGGCCTCATATTGATCTTTATACAACCTACATCTTTCTGTGAAGCAGGGCAGGATTGCAGCATGGGGCTGTCATGTTTGACAAGAGATGAGAAGGTTGTGAAGCTCAGAAAAATGCATAAATGGAGGTGGGACGAAGCACCGGGATTGAGTTTAAAAAAGGCAGAATGACAGAGCACAGGTTCGGCATGTTTGAAGTGAACTTGACTTGCAGGAGAGGAACTTGATTGACAGCTAGATGAAGTTTAGAAAGACAGTGTGTTAGACACAAGGAAGCTCTAAGATCATGGTCGTTAATACTGAACATGTTGCTGTCAAAGTTTCAGTCTTGCTTTTTTCCCTCCACAAGTAACTTAGTATTTCATCTTACTGCTCTTACTGTATTTTTTCTTACTGAACAATTCATCTTGAATTTTTTTGTTTTACATGCAGTGGATATATAATATTCTGCCTGGCAACAGTATGTATGAAGAAACACTATACAGGTCACGGCTTGACAAATGCTCATTCTAAATTGAGTATACAGTGTTACATAATGCTTGTGTATACAGTGTACACTTATTAATGTCTTTCCAAAACTGAGTTTGGCATTAATTATAAGACATGTTGTAACATTTTATAAATCTGTATATTCTTCCTCATGCAGCTGTCTTTATTGTCATAGCTGGACCGTTTGCTTTTGCTTGTGCAATACAGAGCTGTCAGATTTATGATAAAGTAATATATCTTTTCAGCCCTATATGCTACTTCAGATTCTTCTTCTTTTGTCTCATAAAATAAAGTGATAAAGCAGAGACTGCTGACACAACACTCTTGATGCAGTTTTATTTATGTTTTATATATGTGTGTGTTTCATTGTGTGCATGTGAATCTTTGTATTACTTTGTTGTTTATATCTTCATTCATTGTCTTTAGAAATTCTAGAGTATCCTGTCCCACCTAAACCCCTTTGGCTCTTTCCTGCTCTTTTTCCATAGACACTGACTGTAAAGCCACAGAGCTGGGAGAGACTAGTCTGCTGTGTAGGTTGCTGACTGACTCACTGCCTTCAGATTTTCTCCTCTTTTCAAGGAGTTCCTGTCCTGTTGTTTTTATTCTTTACTCCAGTAGCTCCCAAACCGTTTTGCAATGCAAAGACAATCATTTGCACTCTCTTTTTCAGCAATCTAACCATAAGTAAGTCACTGTCTTTTAAGTGGACAGAGTGCATCATATCTGTAGCCATGTTGCTTATGATACAAACGGTCAGGGTTGGGTCAACACCAATGAACTTACACTGCTTATTATGTTACAATGATAATGCATTTGTGTAATGGAAAGATTGCGGAGTCATAGCAGTGCTGGTCTCTGGATGTTTTTCTGTGCTGATGCTCTCCACTAAATTGGTCCAAATCTCATTACATTGTGTTTTATCTTTTGGTACCCTCCCAGTTTACTGCTGTGGGCCTGTGCGACTGAGAGCCAAACGCCCCTGAAGTCCCCTTGTGGCTTGACCTCTTCCTTCTTCATCTGTTGTTCCTTTTGTTTATGTTATTTTTCTTTCTATGTACTATTCTTTTCTTTTTGTATTGTTATATGTTTTAAGAAGTCATTTAACCTCTCTTTACTGAGTTTATATATGTGCAAATAGCCACTAGCCTAGCCCTAGTTTATAAATTTCATGCTAAAAGAGTAAATCTTCTGCTAAGTGTTCTTTCTTTTATACAGCTCACTCTTCTTTCTATGCATTTATTGTTTTATCAGCTCTTTGTTATTTTTTACAGTCATTACTTAGTTATCATTGTGCTCCCGGAAATAAAGAAAGAGAGAAAGAGAGAAAGAAAGAAAGGGGTAACAAGAATGTCCAGATGAGTTGAATGTATCAGTTTCCATGATGATTGATGAGTGGCATGAGGGTAAACGAGCCTATGAGGCAAGGCAATGTGATATCTGCAGATCAATACTGGTGCTATGTGATATCTGCAAATCAATAGTCCAAGACATATGTTTCTCGATGATAGAGCAAGAGTCAGCATTTAGAAATCCTAACCGTCCTTTGCATTGTGGAAGGCATACTCCATCAATGACATTTTGGTTTTACATTTTGCTAATTTAATTCTTAATGCAATCATTCTTTTAGTATCTAGAGAAAACATAAAGAAAATGTTTGTATTGTATTTTAAAATGATTGTCTCTTTAAGATGCCAATGTGAGGTAATGTTACAGCATGCAAGATAATATATATTTTTAATACATTGTTTGATGGAACAGTATTGAATATAAAATTGTAAATTCAAAAGTTTACCAATAAAATCTGTAAAATCTATAAAAAAAACAACATTATATTGTTATTTGTAGAAATGAATATGCATTGGTTGTGGAAAAAAAAAATCCTTTTTAGTTTGTAATGCTTTGTGATGCTTTTCAACAGAACCATAGGTCATAGATTGAGTGTCCTGTGTGTAAATATTACTTGTGATTTTGGCCTATTGTGCATGACAGCATTAAGTGGTGCACGTGTGCAGTTGTGCGTCTCTGTGTGCACATTGTGGCTGTAGCTGGCATGACTAAGCTGTTGCTGGGAAGGAGTTGGGAGGACAGCCCTGTGAGTCATCCCCACATCTCCTGGAACTCACTGTTCCCTTCAAACCATTAGGACCAGTTCCAAAACTGACAGGCCCTGTTTACACATACCAACAACAGAGGCGATGAAGGACATTGAATGAATTCTGTGTATACACTTTGTGCAACCAAGGTTATCAGGACTACAGAAACCTATTAACTTAACCTGGGTGATGTCCAAATCATGTATGCCAAAACAAACCATACGACAATGTTGTTATAGTCTGAAAGGGAAATCAGTGCTAGAAAAAAAGTTCTGCATGAATCACATGACTGCCCAGAGCATGAGACTATTCTGGAGATGAGAAGAGATTTGTCACTTCATTTCAAAACACTGTTGTTAAACCCTAATTAGAAAGATTTGTTTACAGTAAATCTGCCCACACATCATTACACCTGTTTATCTAGCCACAAGTGGTCTGGCTCAGGTCTTTTTTTTTTCCTAACCTAAATTATTGTGAGTTTCTGCATTTGGAACAAGTCTCTTTTTCTGCTTTTTCGCATCCCTTTTTCTTGCCTTGCATTGCATTTTGTCTTATGTCTTTATATCCTTAATGTGCAGTGATGGTTTTGAAGAGTTTGTCTTTACATTTTATACTCATTGCATGCATATCATGACTGAGTTATTCATCTGTTAATTGACTGTATTATTTATGCAGTTGTTGATCTCTTGCAGCTTGGCTCCACTCCATGCAAAGCTCTGCAGCCAAAGGTCAGTGTAAAGAGATATCTCCAGAGGAAACAGTGTCTTTGGGCAGTAATAGCAGTGGCATGAGCTTACCAGACCAGGGCTACACTGCCTCAGAAGGCATGGTTGATGGAGAAGACTCTGGTGTGGTTAGCTCACCCTCTGAGACCCACACCACATCCCCAGATGGGAGCCTGTCTCTGGATGGAAGCACTGGAGGAGAGAGACGCATGGGAACAGCCGCAGACAATTTTAGTGACAGCGATGAAGGGTCCTGGGGTTCCCGGCACAGGTATGAAGGCCATAAATCAGGGTAAATAAAACAATAAAGCAACAGCAAGAGCATAAAAGTCAATAATACAAATGAAAAGCATATTACAGTGTTAAATCACCATTTGGACTCTAATTTAAAACATGTGTAACTTTTGCAGATGTAGTGCCTAGATTTATTGACCCTGGGGCAATGACTCATTTACTACCTTTCTCATTAATCTATCTAGTATTCTGCTTCCCAGAATTTGTTCATTCTTGATTTAATTGTGATTTATCTTTTTACCTGTTCCTTGTTATTTTTCAGACTTCAGTATGTGTAAAGTGTAAAATTAACTAATGGAGTGTAATAGTAATAGTGTTTAAATTAGGATAATAATAATAATAATGATTAATAATGATCAAACTCATAAAACTTAAAAATTAAACTTTATTATGCTTGACATAGCTACTGCCTGGTGGTATGTCTGGTTTGCACTGCTGCCCTAGTTTAAAAGCCCAACATTATATTCATACTCCTCCATGCAAATGATACCTTGCACAGTTAATATGCTTGCTTAGGAAATCGTATTGGCTTGCACTGATGCTGCTTGCTCCCGGTTTTCCAGGAACTCACTAGAACCCTGTTTTCTGAGAATCATTGCCAAAAAGTAGAGCAGACCAAGGCTTTTTGAAAAAGAAACTATTTGGTTTGGCCCTATCATGGCAATTTGTTTCAGGCAAACCACCAATACTTCACTTGAACACTCTTGTGAACCTTTGAACAGCATGACGGAAGTTGAAAGTGTGGTAATAAAATCTTCACAATTAAATGTTATGAAAGACTTAAGACTCCAATGAAAATAATATGAGCCATATTTATTTTAGAGTAGGTGCACTGCATTTACCCTTTGGATTCTGTGGACAAGTATTGACGGGAAAGTTGTTGGATGCAATACTGGAATCAAATAAACACTTAGGAACAGCTGTTAGGTTTGTATCTTTATAAAAATAGCTTTAGCTTCATTCAGTACCCTTTACACGCACTTTGAGGGTTATGTGTATTGTTAAACTCATGTATATTTGTTTATATTTGTTATGTCAACAGAAGCAGTGACATTACACCACATCCCAGGACAGACAGGCTCAAGCATCAAGATCTGTCCGCTCAGCTTCATCAGACTTTGGCGGATTTAGAGTCATGTCTCGCAGACACTAATGAGGTCCCAGTTTCTATAGTGGACCATGATGTGCCAGTCACAACTATAGATGAAGTCTTGCCTGATGAAGGGTTTTGGGCTGATTCAATCGTCGCCAACGGTACAGTATTATGTCTTGTTTGTTAATGTTAAAATCTTTTTTTTATGTATTTATTTAATGCAAGACAGACCAACATGTTAAAATCTTATTGATTACATTTAAAAATATATATTATTTCATTGTTTTTACAGCCTCAAGCTTCAGTGATGAGCTTCAAAATAGAAACAATAATGCTCACACTGCCACTGAGACCTAATAAGGCTTACAGCACAGAAAGTAAAACAGCTTTCTCAAACATAAGCAAAACTCTATGCAAGAACCATCCAAAACACATAAGAAGAAAGACACTACCATGGAATTAAAAGCAAAAGAAATAAAAAAGACAGAAGCAACTGTTCAGAATAAATCATCCTTCGAAGCAAAGTCTAATTGTCCAGAGCAAAAGGACTATAATAAAAGTGACATTAAACCTGAGGAGAAGAATATCCACCAAGCTGCTCTGAAACAAGTGACTCAAGAAGCTGTTGATTTGCCCAAAGTTCACCACACTATATCCACTTCTAAACCCTTTCAAAGTAAAATCACTCCCAATGTCACGTCACGTTTTGGGATGAAAACATTTACGGTTGTACCTCCTAAACCAGCTGTCTTACATGCTACTGCAGGAGAGCCTCCCGCTACAACCCCTGGTGCCATAAAGATTGACGAACAAGGGAACATGGTAAAGGTGTTCCATCACAGAACTCCTGGTGTATCAGACTTGAGAAATGGCCATGATTCTTCTCTTCATGGAAAGCCAAAGCCTTCTGGAGCTCAAATGAAAAGCAGGAAGGTGCTGTGGGCCCAAATAAAGGTGCAAGCTGATAAGGCAAGAGACAGTTTGGATAGCCATAAAAGTGCTTGGACAAAAACCTGTGAAATTACCCAGAAGTCCATTGAAACAGGGAGTTGGAAAACTTCCCAAGGGGCACTTTCTAAATCTACCCCACAAATAGAGTCTAAAGAAACTGCGGAAGATGCTGCTGAACAAATACGAGATATTGACTTTAAGCAAAAGGATAACACAATAGCAGAAGACAAGATTTCACCAACTGTCATCTCAAGTCAGAGGCCTGCACAACCTCCATTTATAACAGATGTGAGAAGAGACCTTACTTTCCTCAAGCCATCCAGACGAACCTCCAGCCAATATGTTGCATCTGCTATCACAAAATATGCCCCCAAAACAACCATCAAACCTGATTATAACCCCGCAAGTCAGGAGTTTACCCCCAAAACACAAAATACTGGCTATCCGAAATCGGGCCGATCAATACAAATCAATCCTCAACACTCATTCCCTTCAAGTAATACAGACAGTTCAAGTTTTACATCCAACCCCTCTGGTCCAAAGAGGTCCATTAGTTACCCTGAATATATATTGGACAGACAAGAAGATGGCACTGATGATGTGAAGGAGGCAGGAACTTCAGAAATGAGCTTTGAATTTGGAAAGGAAAGTTTTAGGATACAAGAAACGCAAAAATCTGCCAATAACAAGTCAGTTTCCTCAACACAATTGAATGTTAAAGTTAGTGATACGTTCAAATCTGTTCAGCGCCGAAGTCCAAGTCCATCTCCCAGCCGCCCTCTGGACTCATCGGCTAAACCACCTACAGGACTGAAGAACCAAGAGCAGGCATTGGTGAGTGGACTCAGTGATGCTATTATTTTGTATGGAAAGTTGGAAAGAATGTGAAGAAATGCAAGACACATACAGGTAATGTCATACTGTAGAACATTCCAGGCAAAGCAATAACATCTATAAAAACATATCCTTGTATGTTAAAGGTAACATGGTGCACCTTCAAATACAACTAAATATGAAATAGTGCCTACTAAGAATATTTTCTATTTTACTCTGACCTAACATTTGTTAATTCTTATTTTAGGATAATCCAGTCACTATCCTGCCTTCAAACCCCAAAACAGACAAGACCCCTTCAGTTACAATAACAGACAGTGAGGCGAGCCCCGAGCCTCCAGCTGTGACAGTGTTTGGGCCAGTGAAGAAGTTTAGACCGGTCATCTGCAGATCAGTGGAGAAGGAGACATCTCTACACAGCAGCCTTATGGAGGCCATACAGAGTGGAGGGGGCAAGGAAAGGCTCAAGAAGGTTGGAGATCATAATATAATATGTGTTAATAAAATAAGAATTAATATGTCACATGGGATAAACATTACACTGTATTGCCACTGTATTTCAAAATCAGTGATGTAGGTAGTACGTGAACTATTATTGTTAAATTGGTAACAATATAGTTTTGGTCATTCATGAGATGACATACAACTATTTACTTCACTGGTAAGAAGTAATTGGCACTTTTTATGAGTTGATGGGAATTTAAATTGTGTCTATTTCAGTGACAACAGAAATACTATTTAAATCTTCCTATTATTTTGACTTGTATGTGATTATTTTTAATATTGATAGATTTCCACCTCTGGGGCGAAGAAACCATCTTATGTTGAGGAGGAGAGTGAGAGATCTGCTTTAATGGCAGCCATTAGAGCCCAGGGCAACTCCGGGAGGCTTAGAAAGGTAAAATACTCCCTGAGCTATTTATACAGAGCACAGCACCATGTCTGTCAATCCTAAGTGAGTGTGAGAAAGATGAAACCAGACTTACCATGTTCAACTGTGAATGTTTACTTAAGTTTATTTACTTACAGTCACATGTGAAGAGCAATATAATCACTCCTATGCTAAAGCTGGTTAGCCTTTCAGTAGACTTGATCAAGGCTATGAGAGCTGGAGCGGCTGCATGCTCACAAAATGTGCAGCTGTAGCAACATCTGTGATTCTGTTCTGGAGAGCTATTTTTTCAGGAACAGGAATTTCTGGAATGTCCCCAGACTAAAAATATTTCAAAAACGCAATAGCCAAAAAAATCATATGTTTTAAACTTTTTTTTTTTTTTTTTATAGAAAGCAGTGTGATCTATAAAACAAAAGCCAAATTATATTTATTTGGTAATGTTTTATAATTTTTGCCATTCTCACTATTAGTATACAGTTATTTTTCATATTTATCATACTGAAATTAAAACCACAGATGTAAGCCGCTGATGTGTAAATACATTATCTGTTCTTTGAAAGTATTAACTGCTGATTTTATGTTAAGCAGTTGGCAGTACCAATACAGGTCATAACATAAAAAATAAATAAAATAAAGACTATCTGGGTTACTTGTGTTACATGTAACCTAGTATAACTTTTGTCATTTTTCATTCATATTTATTTAGACCAAATCTGAAGCTGCTGGGGAGCTGGAAAACTTCAGAAAGACTGCCTTGGATGTAAACAGCAGTGCCCAGATTTCTTCCACACCGTTTTCTCCCCAGTCCTCAGTACCTCCACCTCCTGCACCCCCAGTGGCACCTCCTCCAACCCCTCCTGTCCTACCAGCACCAAAATCCTTCACCCTGTCACAACAAAACATGAACTCAGCCATGGCGAGGGAGGCCATGCTGGAGGCTATCCGCTCTGGATCAGCCGCAGAGAAGCTAAAAAAGGTATGACACTTAAACCTTTTTAATTCAGTCCTGTTCTGTGCTACTTTATGCGTTAAAATGAAAATAGAACCCACTTGGGGAAGTTCCACTACCATCAAATATAAATGTTCTATTTAGCAGCTTTCCTTTTCAACTTTTGCAAAAGCGGAAAATAAAACGATCAATAAAAAGACAGCAGGTGTTTCAGCGGCGTAAACAAGTTGGCATCATTGTGCTTGATCAAAACAGCAGCAAAAAAAACATAGCAGATAGATAAAGGAGCATGCGTATACACACACAGTGGAAGAGCCTAGATCCATTCAGAGATACTCTAGTGACATGAGACAGGCTTCTCCTCCTTTGTTCCCTCAGCCTTGTTCTAAGACATCATAGGGAGAACAAAGATTGCCTGCATGGCGGCAGCTGACAAACTCCAAATGAACTCTAGACTGTGAACACCATACTGTATCAGAAAGTTCAAATTCAGGTTAAGGCCTGTTTCAAATTATTTACCAGAAACTGACTATTACAATGTTTTGATTAAGTAGAACACTTCAAATCAACAATTTCTGTGCTATTAGGCACTTGCTTTTCTATCCCCTGTACAATGACTGTACAGTGTTTTGCCATCTGAGGATGCCCCTCATGTGCCCCTCCGACCACAGGTCCCTGAAAAAATCAGCGGCCCTTACTCCCAAAAGAATAAGACGCAAGTGAGAAAATTATTTTATTTAATGTATTTTATTTGCATAATATTTATGCCAGATACAGGAAACAATAACCAGCCCAAACTGTTTCCTAATCTTTACAACCACAGACCATGTGCTAACAGGCCCAGTATGGACAAACTTAGTCTAATATGTCTATCAATATTTGATACATCTTTCTAGATATATTTTTTTTAAATTTCTTTATTAAGTTTATTTTAAACTGCTTATAACCCTACAGGCCAGAGCAGAGATAACAAAAAGCAAATCTTTGACATTCTTTGTTCGACCTAAGGCAGCTACTGACAGAAAGTGTATTTAATAGTTTTTATTATTGGTGGATACTGTTGCGTCATGTGGGAGAAGAGCTGAAGACAGACTATCTTGAACCAACTAGTTTTTACTATATTACAGTACTATACTATGAATATATGGAACAAGTACAGAAATTGGTATACTAATAGCCATGACATGACTTTATTGTAAACCATATTTATGATGCATTCACACTGTGGGTTAGATCATCGTTATAGTCATAGAACTAAACTACAGATATGCAATCATGACGTGTTGTGTCTCCTTATAGGTCGCTGTGCCCGCAAAGACCGTTCAAGTGAACGGGAAACTGGGAACGATCAAGGCAACATCCTCCACTATGTCGTAGTTTAGAAAGACAGTACTTATCACCTCTAGTTTTATGTTTTTGTTCTTGTGTAAGAAGTGACTCACAAGTGAATCACATGTTGATGATGTAAACTGGAGGACAACAGAGGGTAAGGGTATCTGCAGTAAAAGTTAAGCATGAACGCACTTTTGCCAAATGCCTCATATTATATTCTTTACACAGTTTTCTGGTCATATCTTGCCATGCATACTTGAATTGATTGTAACTCAAGCAGCGGGAAACGTGCCATTGAACAAGGGATTTTTTAAGTCACAAGATATTTTATAAGTTATAGAAACCTTATACATTTGACAGCCAGTGTTATGTTGGTGGCATGGTTGATTTTTGAATACTTAATGGAGTGCAATATTTGAATATGAAGTTTTTTTTTTATTTGATTTGAAGAAGTTCGTGTTGACTAGATTCAAGGTACTTTTTGATTGATGATGCCATTCTGTAAAGTTTTAAGTGTGAATTCAAAAACAACAGTGCCTGAAATTTTAATTCTTTCATCTTTACCTTTAAGCTGCTGCTTTTACAAAAAAGCATATTTCATACTAGATAGATACCTTTTCTAAAGCCTTTTAACATGTTCATATTTTAAAAAAAAAAAGAAAAAAAAAAGAAGATGGATACCACTAAGACAGAAAGTTTATAAACATCAAAACTGTTGTGAAGAAGAGAACAATATTTACACTTAAAATTATTTGTTGTATTACAGATCGATAGGCCTTCTGTTATGGTGGCTAATAAATTTAGATATATATGTATATATTTATAAGAAAAAATATATTACATGAAAATTGCGTTTGAAATCATAATTTAAATAAAAAAGCACAATTACTTAAATGTCTATAGTTGTTTGTTGTATGTTCTTTTAAGAACAGTTTTTGCTGCAATCAAACTGAATCACTTTGATTTTTATTGTTGCTTTGAGCACATTGTAGCATTGTATATATTGTAAAGATGACTACATTTGAATCAAGAGTTTTATAGCAGCTCTCCCACTAACACTATTGAGATTAAAAGTGCATATTGTTTAACTGAAATGTTGTACATTGTAATTTTGTATATTTGATTGAATAAATGATTGTATAAAGAGTCTGACTGTGTGTGTGTATGTGTTATTTACAGCAATAGGCAGAAGGCCTCTTGCAGCAGGAGTAACATTCACCAGATGCAGCTTGGATCATGTTCTGGAAAGCATCACTGGTGCATGTATGGTTCCCAGCAGTGCAGTAAAATACTGTCTTCCTCATCTCTTTACAAAAAATATTGAGCTCTCTCGCTCTCTTTCCCTTTCTCACTGTGTATTTGACGGTTTTGCTTCTTGTCACAGATGAGCTTAAACTATTCTGGATAGCCACTACAGGCCCTGAGTCATTACTATAGTCACAGAAATGTGTCACTCTGAACTTGAACCTAACCTGCATTCCTGATTCTTGAAACACAATCCTGACCACAAGACCCTCCCCCCAGTGACATTAGCGAAAGATACATACTCCACATCAGTTACAAAATCACACATGGACTTGCAGTTATATATTTTTATATTTTAAGCAGAGCAGTTATGGCTATTATGTTTTAGAAGTCAAAATGACCAAAAACAACCAGAATATAAGAAGCTGTGAAAATCTTGCAATGATTGAAATGGGTGTATATCTGTGGGCATGACTCATGTTTTTTTTTGTGAATGTGGTAGTGTCCTCTTGTAACTTTTCCAAACCATTGTAACCAAACAACAAAAGGCACCCCTCAGTAGCCACAATATAACACCAAATGATAGATATAAAAATGTGTTTAGTTAGAATTCCTGACATGTTAGTAGATCTTAACCACATTCCACTTTCACTATTTAGGGTAGAAAAGCCTATGATTTAAATCTCATTTTCTCATTGTGTATCGGTGGATAATAGCTAGGTTTGGTAAGTATGGGTGGTTAGATGAACATGTTGCATAAGAACTAGCTTGATGGGTAAACAATGTAACATTAGACGACTGATGCTGCTTTTGTTAGTTTAACTGTCTTCCTGATGAGTGATGAACAAGTGAAATAGTAAACATCAGCAGGGCGTTGTATAGCCCTTGCCTGTTTGGTATAAGATCAATCAATGGAACAAAAGGCCTGTGTGATGCTGAATGTCTGATGAGGCAAAATATAACGTAACATTTTATCTTAGGGTGATGTTGGTATTTGCATTATCTTTGTCAATATTTACACGCAGACTGTTGAATTTGAGACTGCCATGCTGTGTTCCTACCCTTAAACTTATCTGAATTTCCCATGCAGCGCAAACAACATAATCAAAGGGTTACATAGAGGCACTGTGGCCCAAGGTATAAGACAATACCTTACATAGGTGAATTCAGTAACTATCTTTACTAGTTTAAAGACTCTCTGTATTATACAAAGCCATACGGTATGAGTGGATTTTGCATTAGATTTTGACACCTTAGACATAAAAACAAGGAGGTTACTCTGGTGCAATGAGATTTAACCCCAGTTGTGCAATACTGTCCTCACCATGTTTTTGCTTCTGTTTGCTACTTGTCAGTGCAAAGCAGAGCCAGTTATGAACGAGACAGCTGTTGGCGTTATTATACTTTTACATCGAAATATGTTACAGACATGGTCCTTTAGACAACAATGTCTTTATTTCAACTTTCATGCAAACTATGAACTATGATATACACTTGAAAGACTACAATCATAAACTATATCATTGGTTCTTGGGAATTGCTGAATAAGTTACAGGGTTTCTCATTGTTGTCTTTATAAGAGAACAAAGACAACAATCTCACTCCTGCACTATAACTAAGTCAAGGGCATATGGTCATTATAAATCTGGTTGCACTGACATGTCTTCACAAAAAAATTGTCTATCGAAATTTTCATGTTTTGCATAATTTGAACTTTGTAGGAGGCTTAGATTATTTTTATGATCACAGTAGACCCATACTGAGATACAGTTTGTGAGGCAGTGCATCTTACAGAATTGGTTATCTTCAGAACACGCCCTTATTTCCCAGACTTGAACGCCGCATTGATTACCCTTCTTTTGTGGGCGTAGTTACTTTAAAAGAGGGAGGAGTTGTTGTGCCTGCTGCTTGTGTGTGCGTGTTTGTACGTGCGTGCATGCGCTGGTGTGTCTCCCCACGGCAGCATGAGATGAGCTGCCTGCGGTCTTTGCAGCCACTGTTTGTGCCTCCTCCTCTTCCTCTGTGTGTCTGTCCGGTACGGGAATGTTGACCAGCAGACTGTGAGCCTCCAGCGCTGTCCACTTTGCTCCTGCAGCCGCTCCACGCGCACTCTCCGCGGGTTTGTTTGGCCCCTCTGAAGCCATTGGACTCTGGATTGATCTGGCTTTAAGGTGAGTGGTACCGGATGAAGACGCGTGTAATCAGTGTTGGTGGTTAGCACAGAAAGTCCGCACAGATAGGCGCACCGGGCAGCGGACGTGTCAGAAAAGTTATTTGCGTTGGAACGTAACCGGACCATGCGCTTTTTACATGCGCTAAATGAACTTTCCAAACGTGTAGCTCACAGCGGCTCCCCTCCTGAACCACGATGACTGCACTGTACTGGCTTCCTTCCGTCTGCACGCTCGCTCTTCGTGTCCAAGCCACTCACTCACTTGTGTGCCGCTAACCTAAAACATGGAAATCCTTTTTTTTTTTTTCCACTGACAGTTACTGGATGCTTGTGCTCGCCTTGTTTACTATTACGTAACTGTATGTGTGGAGTTGTCCATGGGCAACTACTTTTCTGTCCCGTAGCTCCACCAGGACGCCACCCCCCCGCTCCCCTTCTTTCACCCACTCACCCCTCCTCGCCCCCACCACACCACACCACAGCGCACCACAGTAGCACCCAACAGCCCTTCAACTCAATTCTGGGAGAGTTTCAACACCAGCAGCAGACCTTATTGCCTTATCCTTTTGGCTGCAGTTTGCTTTGGGGGTGGGGAGGAGGGGTGGGGGAGAGAATGGGTTTTTTTTGGGTGAGAGGGAGAGGGAGGGAGTTTATTGGAAGTGGCCCCTGTAGTAGTGAAGCTTAGGAGAACAGTTGGTAACTTTTATCCTTTTTCTTCATGTTGGAAAAAAATCACTTGATTAGTTAAAAGTCAACAGAACACTTTACAATTAAAGTAAAGTGTTCTGTTGAATTTTTAAAACATTTATTTAATTTTTTTTTGTGTGCGTCTGTCTCCTGAATTGCCTGATTGTCACTGTCCATGCGGGTTATCTGTCCAGTCTCCACGTGAATTGTTTACCTGCTTTTGTTTTTTAATCTTGGTTGATTTAGCTTTTTCTAATGATAATGATAATGAGTAATTACCCAAATTATTAGTGATGTTAAACTTTCTGTCATTTTGTGTTTCCCTTGAATCATTGTATTAGCCCATTGCAAATGTACACAGGAGACATATCAATCTTATTTTGTTGTAGGGTTCCTGTTCAATATATTTCTGTCACTTGTATAGATCACATAACATGGATCTTGACAATGGTGCATTCTAGTTTTAATGACTATCTGGTCTTTATCTGATGTAACTTTATTCCCAAATGTCTCAACTAAACTGCAGCTCCTTCATAGACTCTTCGATTTGCCCTGTCATGCGGGCAAGCTTCCAAGTCAATTTCTTTATTAGCTGCATGTGCTCTCTCTGGAAAGCACAAAGTTGCATAACGGCCTGAAAATTTATGATTCAGTCCTGGAACTATCAGCTTTGGCTTGTGCGTTGTGAGTCCAAACCAAGTCTATAGCAGAGCGTGACTGGAGAATTTAGGAGGGCCGTAGGGGAGTGGTCCTCACGCTAAGATCTAGTACATACTGTAGTCTGACTTTTCATTTATTCTTCTCTTTAGACAGATCTAGCTTGAAGCATAGTATCATGGTGTAATTCATATCAAATGTGTTTTTAGTGTTGATTCATTCAGCAGTTTGCAATTCTCAAGTCAAGATAAAAAGATGGCCACACAGGGCACATCCTCAGTTTAGTTTAGTTCAGTTTTTTTGTTACAGTTAGGCTACTGTATATAAAACAGTAGAGTATAATAGTGTACAGTAGACCTATAAATCATATCAATTATAAATATCCTACCAGTGAATTTATTATTGAGTAATGTATGTTTTTAGGAGGATTTTTCTATGTATAATGATGTATTTGTCCATAATTTCCCCCTTTCCTTCATTCGATTATATTGTGGTCACGTCCCTGTGTGCACATGCTAACTGCTTTAGCTGTGGTTTCTTTTTACCTCTTTAGCTCCAGTCCTGCTATTTCAAGTCTATGCTTAGACGCACAAGCATGATGGGGCATGAACTTTGCAAGTATACAGACTGCCAAGAGGCACATATTGCACATAATTATACTTGCAGTAGGCCTTGCTGCACCAGCTTTACCATTCTGACTTATGTTTATTCCAGTAGGAGTGCAAGATGGCTTCTATGCTTTTTATCAAGAGACACACGCACGCACACACACACACAATTTAGAAACAAATCAGTTGCACAGCATGGATCTTAAACATTATGAAATTCATGTCATCTGTAGACAAATGCTGGTTTCAATCTGGTTTGTTTACTTCAGAACAAGATTGTACTAGATTCAGAGCTGAATTATCTTTGGTATTGTTCTGGTCTAGACTTACACAGATATAATTTTATCTTATATATGTTAGTTTTATGTTATTTGCTAGTTACATTGTAAATATCTTCAAAAGGCAAATACTTTCTTAGTTACTACTGTTTTAAAGATTAGGTTTCATTAACCTTTCTTTCTAGACTCAATAGTGAACCCCGGGTGACATTCAAAGGATTGAAGTGTCAACGATATGCTATTAGCTGGCATGGGTGCTGTAAGAGCCCATGGTCATGTTTTGGGCAACATTCCTGTGTGTGTTGCGTCAGCAGGCAGTCATTCAGCACTGGTTCGTCTGGGCTTATGCACGGTTAATACCCCTCTCTGATGTCATGACACCATTAACACAAGCCTTTAGCTCAGGTCATATTAATCTACAATGGTACTATTCTAAAAACAGACTAGCCCTACCCTCTTATCAAGCATCAGGTTAAAAAAAAGCCCACTGCAATATGTTTGTGTTCAGATTAATCTTAAAATCTATTGCTTAATCTCTTGCAGGAATGAGTTCTGATTGGGCTTCTGCAGATGTAGTAGTTCAACACTGGGTGTATTGTACATTTTCTTGGCTGGTTCCTTCCAAATCAGTTAGACAATCCACTTTTTTTTTTTTTTTGATTGAGAGGAGTCATTTCTTGAATGTTGCGTTCTGTTATACATTCATCTTCAAGTTGATTTGGTCAGCATTTACTGCTGACAGAATCTGATGCAATGCTGACTTATCTAACCACAAGTGTACAGTGGAAGATCTGGTCAAATGTGACTCAATGCCAACTCAGTCGAGAGGCAATAATGTTGTCTTTATTCCTTAGGTAACCAAAAACCAGCTTGGGTGGATGCAAGGCCGATAGCAAAGTTTTTGGACACACTCAACTGTTTGATAAAATGATCTGGCTAACGTACAGTATATACAAGCAGTGTCTGTAAGGCCAAGTGTCCGCCTAGTTGAATTCCTCTCTTGTTATTCTTTTCTATGTTGATATGGGTCTCTCTGCACATGTAATGGAATCTGGGCTGTTCAATCAAAATAAGCCACGGTTAGTTGGTGTTGCTGGTAGATGTAAAGTACGATTAAAGCCAGAACAATGCTGGCATTTAACTTGAGCTATATCACTGACTTGGCTCATTCTGATCCTGCATGTGCCCTTAGCATGTGTGACATTTTGTCATACTTGATTATTTTCCCCTTCTTACTGCATTATTTTCATACTTAGAAGAGATTATGACTTAGATTTTATAATCTTATTTTGTAGGAATACAAGCTCTCATAAGCCCTTTTAGTAGTTTTAAGGAAACTCGAATAACACACCTTGCCCAGCCAATGGAAAATACATATTAAATTGGATATGTTTATGTAATAGTGAAAAAAGCAACCATCTATAGCTCATGTGTCAAATTCAAGGCCCGTGGGCTAAATGTGGCCCTTCACATCATTTTATGTGGCCCTCGACAGGGTAAATTGAAAGGTATGATGGCCTTAAAATGTCATTTCATCAGAAGACACGCAGTTACACAGCCATATTTTTACATCTTTGCCAGTGCATGTAATATTTGTCACATGAATAAGTAATGAATACACAATACAGTTAATTAATCATTTAAAAAAGTAGTTACATCTGGCCCTTTGACGGAAGCCATTTTTCTGATGTGGCCCTCAGTGAAAATGTGTTTGACACCCCGATCTATAGGATCACATCTTCAGTTTAATATGTCAAGTGAAAAAGGCTCCAGGGTTGCCTGGACCTTCACAGTAAATTCCACATCAGAGATGGAATAGTTATCCATCCCATTTTACCCATTATTTGAGCAAACCTGTGCCCAGACACCAGTGCTTCCATCTTGTTCATTCATCTCTGCCATTGCATAAGCCTGGTTCTCTCAAGCAATCCAATGAAATCCTCATCCAATTAGGCACTGTCCACATTTCCAAAAGGCTATTCAGTGTCCCCCGGCATGACATCAGGCCCTCTCATATAGCCCACTTTCCGCTGGTGCTCTCAGATAATGAAAGCTGCCAATTAATGACTAATCAACATGTGCAACAAGCACATCCAGTGAGGAGTGACTACCATCTAATCTGCTGATTAGAAGTGAGCACAGAGATGCTCTGTTCAGCTCTCTCCCAGGGCTGAGTTGCACTGCTCCGGTAACAAGTGCCAGGGCCCAGGGGCACAGAACAGCACACACAACGAGTGTAGTTTACTGTAGATTTAGTTTGTCATTTAGTGCATGACTGAATAGTCAGTTGAAGCTTTGAGCATTACTAATAACTTTGTCAGACTAGTGATTTTAGATGAGTCCAATGTTTTCCACCCCAATGACATTATACTTCAAACTAACACTGTAGCTCACATATTGCAAAATAATTACAACAATAAAAAAAGTAGTAACATTCAAAATAAAAGTAGCAACAAAAGTATATACAATATATCTAAATATATCAAGGCTATACACAGGGGTGGGATAAGGAGGTACAGTGCAAAGATGAAATGTTGGCTTTGACTTGACATCTATTGCATACAGACGTTGTTCTATAGATTATAGTTACTAATACTATAGCATGATAATGTTGTCTTGTATCGTTCACTGTGGGAAAAAGCTTTGTATTTACACACCATTAATTTGTTCCTTCACTATAACTAGCAACATTTTTTTTCCATTAGTACTGAAGACCAAAAGATGTACAAAGTGTTCAAAGCTTTTAATCAGCGGGAACACAGCGACACAATACCGCAACGGGGCGTCCATATTGTAATTTTCTGTAGGTTGGCGCGTCATGAAACATCTCGATAACTCAAATCGTCAGGATAAATGTAGTCGTTGAAGGTGTCTGACCTGTTTAAACATATAGTTCAATAATTGACCTCTCCTCTCTGGAGGTTGTATTTCAGTCAGTGCATTCATTTCAATAGCCTCTCTGCAAGTCTCCAGGCGCAGAGTTGGAGCGGTGCCATTTCTTGAATTAAGACGCTGTTCGTGTTCTGGTTTGGTTTGCTGCGGAATGAATGAAGGGGGTGGGGGGTTCACAGAGGAGGAGGGAGGGCTAGACTGGGGGTGGGGGTGTCAATTAGTAGCAATGGTAGCAATATGGGTTAACAGTGGGGATTGACAGGTGGGGAGAGAGTGGGTTGAGTTTAGTGGGTGTGGTTCTTTTTATGAAAGGTAAATTATCCAATCCAATAACATAATCCTTTCAAATCATATTTAGGAAGAAGAACATCAGATATGTTTTACAGTGTTGGTCCTTTTTTCTGACAGTTCAGTCTGTAATACAATGGCAAACCTCCTCTCAAACTTTAATTTTTCATGATGTATATGGGGGAGTGAGGGGAGTGAGGAGGTTGGTGTCGGCTGAGGTGGCAGGTCAGATAGTGCTGATGGAGGAGGTACATGCGATGGGGAGGGATCGGTTGTGGAGAAAGTTGTCCGTTTCAATGTCGCAAACCACTTCTGCAAGTTCACATGTATGACGATTGTACATCTTCTGGCAGGATATTTTTAAAAACCTATAATGATTAGTCTAAACCATTCTACCAAAGCAATACTTGGATTGATAACAGTAACTTCTCTAGCTTGGTCTATAGCACCTTTTGCTCAGCCCCATGTGTCTTATAGAAATGTGCTGGTGCATTCCTAAGATGACTGAGCCTGTGTGAAAGGCCCAGTGTTAAGCGGTGTCCAGTGGATCAGCTGCAGTCTGAGGGGCCACATGAACACATTGAACACACATGAAAATGCAGACAGGACGATAGGACACAGCTGTGGACACTGCTGATGACTGGCCTCTAACTAACTATATTTATATGCACACCAGAATCTGATTGTTTCATTTCTTGAGTTATCAGATTCTTGAAATGTTAACAGCTATATCTGATGTGAGTAATTTGATTTCTTTTGACAAGGAAAAGCGCAAACAAAAATGAAAGGCAAAGATTGACAGGGTTATCTGTATCTCTCTATAACGTGCAACAATGTATTAATGCTCAACTATCCTGTCTGTAGCTAATGAGGTGCTGCTAGGACACTGGTGATTGATGTCCATTTGTTTGTTTTTTGTTGTAAACTGTTTGTCTGCAAATAATGTGCCATTGAAGAGGTGACCTTATGTGGCGTCTGGTCTGAACACAGCCTGCCCAGACAGTGGGACGGTAAAGCACAAACAATCGGAAGAAAGACTTGGGGTTCTCATGCATAGAACTTTTGTTTCAATAATTACTTGCCTGGGAAATACATCATTGGAGCTCTCTATCTCATATTATTGTGCCAATACTAAGGCTCATAGTTGCTAGAATAGGTCCAAGTCACTTACTGCTAACAGGAAAAGGAAAAATAATTTGCATGTACTCGCATATCATTGCCTCCAACTACGTACAGTACATAGAACATACTGTAATAGTACCATGTAAGATCAAAATTGGGACAACCTCAATTTCGTGCTACAAGTGTGGCGCCCTCACCATGGCTAAGACAAACAAGAGATAATATTAGCTGTAAATAAAGTGGCAGGGCATATTTTTGAAATGCAATCTCTGGGTCATGAACTGCTGCATAAAAGCACCTCATAGTTGAGAGCCAGAGCAGCTTTGCTCAAAATAAATCCTGCATCTAACTTAAGATCTGGAGAGGTGCCTGCAGTGTATTTATAGGCCTGAGGCTACAAGTGTTTTCGCAGTGGCAGCGGTGTGGCAGCAGTGGCTACAGGTTGATAGGATACCCTCTTTAAGAAGTTCAAATAGACGACTGGCTGATGTTGAATTTGTGGTTATTCCGCACAGGTTTGGTAAAGAGGTCAAGCTCAAGGTTAATTTGTTTATCTCCCCTGTGGGAAAATGGCTAAAAGACGCACCTTGTACGCTGGACTTAAAAAAAAAAACAACAACATAGAACTGAGTTCATAAAATGCAATCTATTGGTTCTTCAGTATGTGTGCATCTCTTAGGTGTGTTTTATACACAAAACGTTCCTGAAATATATGCAATATAAATGAAATTTTACTGCAGCTAGGGATTGACCTTTTTAAAGCAGACAAATGATATGAACTCAAGTGTCAAAACATGTCTCAGTAGTGAAGAATTTAAAGAAGAATTTTCAGGCAGTTTCAAGAATGCTCTCTATGAAGACATCATTTTTACATGGACACTTAACTTCTGTTATTCATAAACTCTTTTTGCTCATGTTATTTTTATATTTTGATTCTTAAAATCTTGATCCACCTGAGCCTCCTGTTTGCTCTTGGTCTTTTGATTTTGAGGCTGTCTGTAAGAACCATTTGCTGTATTGCTGCTCTATGAATATCTCTCTTCTCATCATCTCTCATCTTTTGTCATTCTTCCATCTGAACTACAATTTTTGTCTTTCTTATCTATCAAAGAAAGTATTTCTAATCTTTGTTTATGCTTCTGCAGGTTGCTCTTTTGTCATCTTGTGTAAATAAATCTTTGAAACAGAAGAACTGAAATTTGCAAACATGGCTCTCGCTGGTTGTCCTGATTACTTCCTGCATCATCCAAATTATCAGGTAAGACAAAATTCTTTAAAAGACCTGTACCTGATTTTTATTTCTTCTAGTTCAAGTAAACACCATTTGGACCATGCAGTGTATTGTAAAAGTAGCTATAGACAAATGAAGAGATTATATGATATTGTCAATGGATTTTATTGGATGAGAACCACACAACCAGGTGTGATGCCCCATTTTGTCCCTTGGTGCATTGTTGTATGATAATTATGTGGAGGCTGTGATTAGTTACTAGCTTTGTCATTATTTTTACATCAGCTACCCTTTTGCTTTGTTGTGTACATTATCAAAGTTTTGAAAGTACATTGACTTATCACTTCTTGGGATTACATGTGATCTCAAAAACATATGTTACTAAAACATCATGACCTCTCCCGAGATACCTTTTACTAGTAAGCGGTAGCATGTGGTGACTTTTATGAACAGGCAGGACTCGGGGTGGACATCAATATTTAGTCGATAACAATTTAATAACAACACTTTTTATAGTGAGTGGCGAGTGTTTCTTGACAAATTTGTCCTACTCCTACACCTGCATTTATGCAACTGAGCTTTCGGTACTATTGTTATCAGAAAGCTGCATCTTTCCTGAAGAAACCTCCTGTATTCCCCTAAAGCAGAGTAGTGGTCCAGAACAGCCACATGTTCCTACACACGTGTAATAGTCCCATTATTCCACTAATGCTGTCTCTTCTTCATAAACACACAGGCTCCTCCCCAGCCGCTGTCACTCTATTGCTCCACCCTGATCCTTCATTCACACAAACTAACCCTGAAACTAGCTCACTGTTTGATTAAATGTCTGTATTACTATCTTTTAATTACTAGAAACATGAAGCTAAAACTAGTTATTTTTAGACATTTGTGTTGAAATTTGGCACTGCTGTTTCTGCACTCATTAGAAGTCTCCTCAGATGTCTAATTCCTCCAGATTCTTCCATAGGGTTTATTCAGCTCTGTTTGGGCTGGCTGTGGTCCTTAGTACGCATGCACAAGCCTCTAAAACAACCGGCTGGCCTTCCTGGTTGTAAAAACACATGTAGAGTATGTGACTTGGCATGACCTCTATAGTGGAGCATGACAACAATTAATGAGACATTCAGAAGTGTGCTTGATGCAGTGTGTTCAGTGACCAGTAGGGTGTATTGAAGGAATCTGTGACTACAACCATTTTTAAAACGGGCAGAAGTGAAGGGAAAATGAGATTATTTGGATATAATTTGTAACTCTTTAAATTATTTAGATTTTATTGGACAAACACTGCTTGCCTTGACTGCTCTGACTGCACGCCACTGCTAGTAAGGATTACAGGACCTGCCTGTGTGGATCAAAGAGCCCCCAAACATTTGCATTAAGTCACAAGTAAAATTAGCACGATCAAAAGGCAGTCTGTCTGTTCAGAGGCTTTATCTGTGAACTTTGACCTTGGAACCAGTGGATGGAGAGTTCAGCCTCTTCATCCTTAAGCACTGGATGTTCACAAGACCATCAGCCTCAGTTAGTGGAGACGTGCACCCATTAGACCTCCGTGATACCAATGGTACGTGTTGTTTTGTGTTCTTTGGCAAGGCACTTAACCCACCTGCCTGCAAACCCACCTGCCTGCATGAATGTCCAAGTGACGAGTGAAGGAATATTGCCATTATAACTTGTCTAATTGTGACAAAGATGGTGACATTGGAATCAGCTGAAAATTTGTATTATTTTCTTGATACTCAGGTAGCTTTGTGACCTTTGTGTCTTGCTGCTCCTAACCTTCAACCCCTTTACTTCCATCCAATCCATGTCAGTTCTTCTCTACCAGGGCTTTTTACATACAGCTGTATTATACCCATAGGACGGTGCTTAACACATGGGCATCCACATATGATCACATGGAATTTGTTAATAAAATATATTTTTTGGAGTCATGCCACATATCAGAGCCTCTAAAAATCTAGTTGCATCATTGTGGGTTTCTAAGTCACTGACCTATTACTTTCCAGCAGCCGGACAAAGTCACATTCAAGGCCAGTACATGGTCTGAAGGAGTGCCCACATTTCTGTTTAGTAGAGCCGAACCACGACCATCCCGGTGCTGTTTGGGTGACTGGTTATGGATCAGTCACAGTCTACTGCTTTCTCCTCCGGACATTACACTGGGGGTCCACTGTGTCACAAGATCAAATGGGGTGGCGTGCTTCCTTATGTGATTTTTTTTTTTTTTTTCTCTCTCCCTTTCCTTTTTATTTCTAAAGCAGGTTAGTCCCATTAAATTCTTTAGCAGTGGGGTCTAGACAGCTGGAACTTGGAAGACAATACAGGGGACGAACAATGTAATGATTGGATGCGGTTGGGTTAGTTGGTATAGAAAAAAGGGGTAGGGGGACTGTTAGAGGCCGTTTACTAAGGCTGAATGTATTGGCTGACCAGTAGACTCACAGAGAGCCTAGAAGAGGACATATCAAATCATGGATTATACAGTCTTTGAACAATGGAGAGACTGAAGTTCCCTAACCTCAGAGTGAGTTCTTTAATTACTTTTTTGGTACAATTCTTTATTTTAGGTGAAGATTAGTCATTATCATTATCAAATGCAGTACTTGATATATATATATATATATATATATATATATATATATATATATATATATATATATATATATATATATATCAATATATCATTATAAATTTCAATCATATAAAATAGAATACACTTGCAGAAGCCTTTGTTGTGGTAAAAAAAAATATATATATATAAAATAAAATTGTGTCATATATAATTCAGAATATTCTGAAATAATCTATTTGAATTTATTTACTGATTAAATACTAAAGTTTAACATCTTACTTAATTACTGTCTAATTCAGTAGCCAAAAGTATTGTTTAAATACAGTTAAGGTATGCATGAGATGGTAATGAATGTCACCACTGTCACCTTAAGGCAGAACAAGCTTTTCTTTCCAGTTGAGACAGTCGGTAGCAATGCGTTTTTTTGTTTTTTTTTCCTTTTGTTGAACATAGTGGCCTGTCCTAGTACGTTCTGTTCTTTCTGTCAGTCTGCACGGGACACCAGCCACCACCGTTTTTATATGCACACTTTGGTCTATACACCCATCAACAAGCGCTTACTACAATACTCACTTGTGCTAAAATTAAGTCATTGAAGAAGTTCAATGAGTGTTTCTGGGGCATTTCTTACACCAATGTGCTATTATGGGTAGAGCATGTTTCAGAGGTCATCCCGGGACATGTGTGTTACATGTAGGGCTGGTTGACCATAATTTGATAGAAACCTGGCTCTCCTAACCTACTGGCCTCTTACATATATTACTTATTCTTATACCGTGTAACAATGTTCTCTAAATAGCTTGAATTTCATTTAAAATTCTATATATGTAAAAAATGCCATTATGTATACAGTAATATTATCTTTTTGTCTCTTTAGCAGGACAATATAGACCACTCTTCAAATCACAGACAGGCTGACCTCAGTGGTCCGAGTTCTCCCAACCACAATCAAGGTAATCCTTTTTTTTCATTTGGTTTTGTACTCGAATAAATAACTAAATGACTTGCATCCTTTTACTGTCACAGGATTGGATGTAGACCTTTCAAATAAAAATCCCTATGATTTGAAACAAGTCGATCAGTTTTATTAAGTGCAAGTCACTATTTTTCACCATTAAACCATGCAAGTTTTTCACAGAAAAGATGTAATAAACAGTGCATATGTGAATATAAATTGATATGTTTTTTATTTGTACAAAGGCTTTTTATACTCCTGCACCTTTTTTGTTGCCAATAATATATCTATGACTACTTCTTCCTGTTTGGGGCCTGGGAGTGCAATCCCTCCTCTGTATCGTATGATGAATGGTGAACAGGGGCTATCACAGAGTTAATGTATATTTGGGTCTCTTCCGCTGTAAACATTTGAACAGTTCAAAGGCTGATCTGCATAGACACAGGGTGCCATTATAATTACGCTGTCTATCTAATTGTGCCATACAGTGCTCATCCATGGCAATCGGAGCATGAGATTTAAGCACAATATTGGCCCAGCATGGAAGGTGAGGGTGGGGAGTCTGAATTAGAGCGCTTGTCCTGCCATGGGAAATAAATGGAGCAGAAATTACATTGTCATTTTCCATGATGAGCCATGATGGAGGGAGCAGGCCGATGAAGATGACTTTAACTTGAGAACTTTTTTGGCTATAGTCTAGGTATTGACTTGTGTAAACGGGGCTAAAACAGTATGCACTCAGTAGAATCATTTTAGTGGCTGATTTTATACTTTATACAGTAAAATAAAATGTGTTTCCAGTTAAATATATAGCAATGAAGAATCTAGTGTTTAACATGTTAAGGTCATGAGCATGTCTATTGTAATGGATGTCCTGTACGTCCCACTGGGACCATGGCACAGACTGGTACTGTCCCACTGCTGTCTGGCCACTGTTGCTCATTTGCATCAGTCCCATATAGCTGTGTTCTTTGTCTATAGGGAGCACACTGTAACTGCCAGGACACACAAAGGCCTCTATGGCCCAAATGTCACATCAGGACAACCACGCCATGAGATTGTCCCGGGATAATGTCATGTGTCATGCATGTTCACCATACTAGTACAGCATTTATTTGTTTCAAGTGTACCATGTTATTATGGCAGATAAATAACTTTGAAACAAATGAAATAAAATATTTGCTAAGTCCTATTTTCAGTTTGCATTCCATATACATATTCTCAATTTGGCTACAAAAACTTGAGTGCTCCTCTTAGGCCGGTCCTGAAACATGGATGCGATTGTTCCTGTGGAGGAGGGCAGTCTCAGCTCTCAGCTGGGCATGCAGCTGCTAGGCAACAAATCCCATCAATGGTACCAATGCAGTGCAGTGATCTGACGGTGTGCCTCTGAGGACATGGCTAGCTCCACGTATCTCATGTATCCATACAGGCCACATGTACGATGTAGCAGAAACACTCATGTCAAATAAAATACCCAAATATATTAGAATATGCACAATTTTTTCCTGTAATAGACATCTTTGTACATATATCCAAAAATGTATTCTTTGCCACTAAGTAATCGCTTGAAGAACTTTTAAGCTATATATATATATATATATATATATATATATATATATATATATATATACACACACACACGTGTATTAAATGCACACAAACACAAAAATATATAATCTAAATAAATAATTGAAAAAAGGAACTTTTTAATAACATCAAAATTATAAAACACAATCCAACCTAGCTGACCTGATGTGAACTCTACCTCTCCTCTCCTGAGTTTGAGTGATCTAGTGTGATGCAGGCCTTTCTCCTTTCTCTCACTAGTACAACATGGTTTCACCTCTCATCACTGGTTCCCTTTCTCTGCCGCCTCTCCCTTGCTCCATTGGGGGGCTTGGTTCTTATGGGTGTGCCCTGTCACCAGAGGTATTGTAATCCCCAGTGTGGAACCATGGTTTACAGTTTAGACTTGGCTGTCCATATTCATGCTGATCCATTTATATTGAAAGCCCTGGTGTTTAAGGGTTGTTTATTCTTTTTCTGTGTTGTTAAGCCACCTCCCTTTTGCTTTTAAGCACTGGTGTAGAATTCATAAATAATTTAATATCTAGCCTGGACTTTGTGGCTTAGCCATTCTTTTTAACGTTTATCGTTTCCAGTTGAGACCTAAGTGGTCTTTTAAAACCAAACCAAAGATTATAGACATCGTTCACTATATGCAAATTGTATAAAACAGAAATCTAAAGCTCAAGGGTCTTAAGGCTACAGTATTTAATGGATTCATTAAAAAAATAAAATAGTATTTTTTTTATTTTCCTAGAAGAATGCTCAGTTGTAGTTCTGGTCATATTACCAACGTGATGCAAATGACACATTGAAATTATAGAGAATTTCACTTTATGGTGTGTGTATATATATATATATATTTTTTTTTATCCTATTGAAATTGATTTAAGCTTCAAGTCTCATCTTACCTCATTAAAGAAGCTTTTTGTGATTACAGTAACAGTATGAGATTCAGCTAATGTTTTTCGTTGGCTCCGATTCATTCATTGTGTTAAGCAACAGTGTCTACTTCATCACAACTATATTCAAAACACAGTTATCACCAGTTCAAGGAAGCCCAAAATGCAGCTTTTATAGCCATCATCAATCTGAGCTTTGGACAAAAAAAATCCTTTGATTTTGGTTCTCAGTAGTTTTTTTTTTTTTATTCTGTATGTTATTATTTACATTATTATGATCATTATTTGTATTTTTTTATTGCATATGACAGCATTTCATTATATTTTTGTGGTTTATGTGGTCAAAAATGTTTTTTAAATTTTTTTTATTACCGCAAGAAAGAATCTGTGTAATATATAAGGAATACTAAATTGATTTCTAATGTTTTACTTTGAATTGGTTAGTCCTAGCTTTTCATTTTAACTCTAACTCTAATTTAAATCTTCACATAAGCAAAATGTAAAACTCAAAGCTGCATGTCACTCAGTCCAGATGTATATGTTTTACCTGCAGTGACTTTCTGATCTCTTTTGTGCAGATGTTTGACTTGACTTTAAGTGACCTCTCCCATCACACAAACTGAAATGAGCCATGATCCCTTTTTGCATTAAAATCAGTGTTGGCAACATTAAATCATATGACCTTTTCATTCTGCAGTTGTTAGTTCATTTAGAAGCCACTAACCTATGAGACAGCAGCCTGTGGTGTAGGATACAGCTTTCACCAGGTTATCTATAAGTAGTCACTGGAGCTTATCTGTTGCTATTAATACACAAAAGATTAACCACGTGTGAACTAAAGGTCCTTGTCTTCAGCAGCATATTTAAACACATTTTTGTTTCAAATAAGCACAAGAACGTTGCACTGTTTCAATAGCAGTATATATATTTTCCCAAATTTTCTCTGCCTGGTATGGAGGTTTCTTATTCTTTGTGTCCTGTATAATTGCTGATAGCCTTTGATGATTAGCATCTGTCTCCCCCTAGTGGACTACCTTTGTACTTCATTCTAGTGCATTACACTCTTAAAGTGGCTGTTCTCCACCTTTTCACAGTAAGATTATTGAAATGTTACAAATTTATTGAGTCATTTTTGAATTTCATTAAGTTTTGTTCATTTTTAAAGGATTTGTTTTTATACTTTATTGGATAGGACAGTATAACGTAAATTTGCCAAAGCTGGCACCGACACAGAGCCTGGCATATGTGCTGCTGCTTCAATTTCAAATTTCAATTTTCAATTTCAATTTTATTCAAATTTTTCAATTTGCTTGGACCACTCAACCACACACACACTACACACTAGTTTACAATTCATTCAAGTATTTGTGTTAAGTGCTATCCCAT
Source organism: Periophthalmus magnuspinnatus (assembly GCF_009829125.3). NCBI lineage: Eukaryota > Metazoa > Chordata > Actinopteri > Gobiiformes > Gobiidae > Periophthalmus > Periophthalmus magnuspinnatus. The sequence continues at coordinate 21,807,887 of NC_047141.1, read as the reverse complement.
ATAGAGTACTGTTTTGAAGCACCTTTTAAGAAATGGGGTTATGTTGCAAAAGTTGTTTTTTCGATAGTTTCTATGGTAAAATATGCTCTACAGAGCCAATTTACCAAAGAGATGAAGTAATGTGTGCTTCTGTGAAAGTCAAGGGTTCAACAGCTGGCCACAACAAACTGAAAATGAAAAAGACTTTGGGAAAATCCCTGCAACAACTCTGGGAATTTACTGTTTGAGCTCCTTTTAGTTTCACAATGTGAAACCAAAACATAAAACATACACAGCTTTCACTTTTAATTTATCTTTGGTTTTCTTGTTCTTTTCTTCTGTGTAGGGTTTATGGACAGTTCACAACTCTCTACACAAGCTAAAACTTTTTCTTTGTTATTGCTGTCATCCAGAAGACGATGTGGATCTGGAAGCCCTGGTGAATGACATGAACTCTTCGTTGGAGAGCCTGTACTCCACATGCACTGGGCAGCAGACGGAGGTCACCCCCCTGCTCCACAACGGCCAGCCTCCTTCCTCTCACCTTCACCACCACCATCGCCATGCTCTACACCTGTCACATATGTCTCCTGAGCCCACCTCCTCTTCCTCCTCCTCTGCAGACTCTCCTCAGACAGGGTTCCGGCGCTCTCAGCCCATGCACATCCTCGCTGTTAGGTACAAGCACTAAGCATTAACATAATGATCATGCTATTTTTTTTTTTTTTTTTTTTTTCAAATTGGGAGAACTTGTTATACTTGCATAATATATACTGAGTGCAAATTAAAGTAGACTACAGTATTTTACATAATATTAAGATTTTTAAATGTGATCTGTGAATGAAATTCAATTTTCAAGCTTTTTCCATGAGCCTTTAATTCTCTAAAACAGCTAGTACCCACGCCCAGCTAATAATTGAGCACAGCCTCCCTCTCTCTCTCTGTCCGTACCCTCACAGTGACCCATCTCATATTGTCATAACTGTAGAAAGTAAAAAGCAGACTTTTTTTTTTTCCCTTCACTTTTGAACCCAGTGCAAATGTCTGTTTCAATATAAAGAGCCCTAAGCCATCTACCCCCCAAAGGCTTATTATTGTATACATTTAGTAGAGCTTGACTTGCCATTTCCCTGTTATCATGTCTTTCTACGCAGTTTTTGACAGACAGAGATGAAGGATGAGCAGGTAATGGCGTATTCTGTCTTATGAGCTCTCACTTCTCCCTGAAACACACGTTGTGAAGTTCTTATTATTCAGCGCTGACCCCTCAATAACCCCAGCTCTCCGGCTCATATGGGACAACATCAAAAGAGCTATTCCCTTTTGAACTCACTGCACAGAAACAGAGATAGACTGAGAGAGGAGGGGAGCGGGTTAGCCACTCTGCGAGCTAGACTTTTACCCCAAAAATATGATAGGATGTTGAAAAGTTGATGCTCAGCTGTCAGATGGTTGTGTCTTTTGGGTTGCAAGCTCTCCTGCACTATATGGGCCTAATTTAAAACTACTTTAAAGTGATGTCTTGATTCAATATTGATGCCTGATGATAAATATTGCAGAAAATTAGCTGGCAAGCTGCAGGGGTCTGTGATTTCTGCTTGCCGGGAGACGCTTCATTATCGAGAGATCAGACAGAAACAGACATGAGATCCGAATACTGTACAGCAATGCATCATTGGGTCCAACTCCACAGGCAGATCTCATGTGTCAGCGGCTGAAACTTCTCTAGCATTTGCACTTGCCTGCTCTGTAGAGGTTATGACCTCCACAGAGCAGGCAAATGAGCCCTATTTGGTATATTTGTCATGTCTCTTTCTTTTTGACTGTTTCTGGGATGTGTGTAGGAGGTTGCAAGAGGAGGAGCAGCAGTTGCGGACCTCATCTCTCCCGGCCATACCCAACCCCTTCCCAGAGCTGTGCAGTCCGGCCAGTTCACCTGTGCTTACTCCTGGGTCCCTCCCACCTGGAGAACCGTCCACTGGAAAATATGTAAGTCAGTGAAATGCCATATTGTAATAATATACAATAGAATATGCTGAAATATTTCGACTTGAACACAAAGAATCTCTGGACACATATACAAATATGCATAAAGTAGTGAAAATCTGTTCTTAAGTAGAAAACACTGAATTATAATACTACAAAAACAATCACCACACTTAGTCCAAGAAAAACTCTGAAGATGCTTAGGAGTCAGAGCTGACAGGACATTAATAGTGTTACATCAAAGTGCCATGCATTTATGTACGATTTAATTTTTAGAATTTTGCCTTTTTTTTTTTTTTTTTACATATTGTGATCCTGATCAACCTTTATGACTACAAGACAAGCATCAACTGTTACTTTTCCCTTGAGTATTTCTGGAGTGTCATAGACATCACTCAGAACCACAAGTAAAACAAACTAGTTGCACATTAGTTTTATGTCCTATCTAAACCACAACTGATTTATTCACATTAAAAACGTAAGAACAGACTGCACATACTGTACGTCCTGCTGCTGTTTTGAAAAATGAAGCGTCCTAACATTGTCAATTAGCTGTACTAGTGGTCAGCTCAAGCCTACAGGAATTTTCCATGTCCTTTATCTGGCCTGTGGTTTGCCCATCCGAGGCGCTTTGATTGCTTACATGTGATACTAGAGTAGACGTGCGCATATTTGACAAGCTTTGAACACAAGAATTCACCCTTTAAAAGATCTTTGTGTTGACACATTGAGGTACCTGCCTTTCTCTGCCGCTGTCCATGTGCGTTTGCGATCAGACAGTGATTTACAACTCCAGTGTGTCTCTTCCTGGAAGCCAGAATGCATCTATTGTCACTGGTAATGGTATTCATATGGGGCCAGGCCAATGCTGGTTACTGTTACATACTAGTTTACAGTAATACGAGGGCGGATAATTCTCATAAAGAGCAAAGCCTGGCTGTGATCTCGGTTCGTTTTGCGTCCTTATGGTAAAACATCACAGGCTTAAGTTCCAGCTCACTGCCAAAAATTAGCTCTGCCTTTCTGACTCATGAGCTACTTGATGAATTGATAATCCCTAGCGAACAGCCATGCTGTTTGTGTTGGAAATACAAGAAAAAAGTGGTTTGGATTATCATCGTTCACATGAATACATTTCAAAATGTTAATGTTCACATATCCTCTAAAGTTATTATATGTTTGTCTGTGGGGATTTCTCTAGTTTAAATTATAAAACTCAACATAGAATGGTGAATTTTCATTGAGGCTAAAAGATGAATGCCCCACTGTGTGGTTATGCGTTTAGGATCGTGTTACCAGCTGTGCGTAACATTGGCTGCCTACGAATGAGGTGGGTGTGTTTGGTAAATATTCACAAACCATTTTATTTGACTGAGTGACCTGACTGGAATGGGCGGGATGTTGGTTGTTGGTTAGATTCCCACATGGACTGTTAGCAGAGCAGTGCAGAGACAGTCTTGGGTTTTTAAAGGGGCAGGAGGGATGAAGAGATTAGAAGCATAAGTTTAGTGTTTCAGACAACTTCTATTGCAATGCCAGTAATAAATTGAAAATATGACTGCTTACATTTTGTTTAGAAGTGAAGCCCTGAAAACCTATAGAGAAAAAAATAATAATTACCAAAAAATGTGGTAACAATTTATCAGATAGGTCCAATAAAATACTGAAAACATGACAAAGACCTTCAAATGTTGTTTAAAAAGTCTGAAATAAATGAAGGCATGGTCTAACTCAGATCTGGACCAGACTTTACCATGTATGATGTAAATAATAAAAACCATTCAAGAACATTGTATATGGGTAATAATAACCCTTACAATCCCATACATATCATTATTACATATTAGCATGGCAATATATACTAGCATTTCTCTGGGCTTTCTTGTTTCCTTAGACCAAAAAATACTAAAGTAATGTTGAAGAAACTTGTGGAAACTATAATTCCCTGTGTATGTATGTGTTTACAATGAGTGCACGCAACTAGTGTCAGAACTGTGGCGTGGTCCACATGGGTCTGTTTGTTGTCTTAGATGCGTGTGCGTGTGTTTGTGAGCTCTGTAAACTATTTACACAATTGGCAATATCTGTCCATTGTTGATGATGGCAATGGAAAATATGTCTCATTGCGGTTGGTTCTTCAGTGGAAATTCGATTCAGCACCTTCATCTGGCGAAGTGTAGGGGTGCGGGGTAGGGAACATGTGTGGAGCAGGTCTAGAGAAGAGCAGATTTTGACAAGAAGACACCCAATGAATAGGCAGATTATTGCTCCCAGACTTTGACCTTTGACCTCTGTCACTTAAACCACATGTGCGTGTTTGAACGCCTCTCTCTTCTGTCTTATCTCCTTGTCTGTCTGTATGTTCTACAAACATCCAAGTCAGTTCAACCGCTTTTTTCTTCTTGTTTGGTTTACTGAATTTTCCGAGCTTGAGGCACTTTCTGACAGGCTTTCGTGCTTTTGGGGCCCCTGTTTTTGCTCAGCTCATTTCTTGGATAGTGCTCCCAAGGCTAATGGAAGTGGCACGTCCCTGTCAGGATTTAGGAATGACTGGACACCTACAGTATGATTCCCAATTATCCCACTTTCCTCACTTTCTATCTTTCCATATTTATCCTTCCACGTGGCCCAGCTGCTCTCCTCAGCTGCATATACTTAACAGGGAAAAATGTGAAGGGGCCGCAGACACGCAACCATCTGATATTTATAGAAGTGAGAGAAGTGCAGTGTTGGGGATGATATAACAGATGATGACCTGACTTTGTCTTTCTGCCAAAAAAAGAAAAAAAAATGTTGCAGAACAAACCACTATTGTTCAATTAGTTTCTTTTTTTTTTTCTTGACAAACCATTAAGGTCACAGGCCACTTCTGTGACCTAAGGACTTTTCCCTTTATAGAAAGGAAAGAACGTTTGTTTAGGAGGGACAGTTGTCTACAGACTTTTTTGGAAAGGGAAAAATAAAGAAGAATCAAACTTCAGGCACTGGTGCTTGCATTAGTAAATGCTGATGTCACAAACCTGGACCCTAATGCAGATCTTCTTCATCAATAAATGGTCAGTCCTCTGAACCACTATACAAAACCATATGTCTCAATACAAATTTACTAAAATGAATCATCAGTATCTATCTTTACTCTGTAGACTTTACTCTGGAATCTGGATATAGAGAAAATGTCAGCTCTTGGCCCAATGCTGGAATTTTCTCAAAAAGTTGTGCTTTAGCATATACATGCCCTCTGTAGCATGCAGAGGTTTGAGGAATGTGAAAGTTGCCATTAACCAGAGTTTAGATTTTGACTATACCAGATGCTACACTAGATACTGAAGATCATTAATTCATATGCAATGGAATGGAAAACTTTTATAAGAAACCCTGAATGTGAGCTCGTTAGCACATATCCATGAATTTAGTCCATCCTGGTTCTTGACAGTCTGTCCTCAGTAGTGCAATAGAAAGTCATGTTATGTGCTCCTTGAACACAGTGTTCTCAGAGCTGCTTCAGTCATGCCAGTGTGGGAACGAAGATTTGATCAGTGAGTTGGCAGATTTTGTTGGATTTACTGTACTTGGACTAGATGTCCCATAGCTGGCTGTGCTCTATGGCATTACAGGATCCCTACATCCTATCTACCACCCTATCTTCTCACCACTGCTTTGTTTTTTCATTAACTGTGCATTGTTCTCCATATCATACCATGTGTTGGACTTTGTAAGTGTTTATCTTTTAGTCACATGCGCTGCACTGCTCTTAAAGCTCCTGTAAGAGCACATTTCAAAGAAGTTTAAATAAAAAATACATATTTGTCTGTTCTAGAGATCTTGGTATGTAGTGATCATAATGTAATTCTTACATGGTACTTTCTCAAGAAGTAATTGTAACTTTCTTTTAAAAACTGCTCATTTTAAGCTAATCCAAGTCATCACAATTTGTTTTAACTCAAATCTATTTGCTGGCTGAAAATAAACACTTGCTGCCCACCTGAGTACATTTCACTCATTGTGTGATGTAATGAGACAATGTCTGTTTCATTTAGTTTTTGTTTAGTTTTTAGTCATAGTATCACCATGCCTAATATCACTTAAAGGGTTAACAATGGTGGTTTGCTGAAGAATCGATCAATCCCTCCTCTGACTCTCTTGGCACTGAAGCATGGCATTCCCTGGCCGCTCACTTCCTGAGTGTTGAAAATACTCCAGGTCAAAGGGGAGATTTTTCCACTGTAAACTAAACAGCGGAGAGGAATGCACTCAATGCCCAAACGCTTGAGAACATCTGTGGGAGTGTGCACAAGTGTACCCTGATGCATGATGTCTTTACAAGCTCAAAAATCAATGTGCGTGTTGTGCTTTGGATTCTGCAGGCCAGAGGTGATGCAGAGCTGAAATGTACACTGTGGCACTTGTTAAATAAAATGTAGAGTAGACATTGCACTACGGTTTGGTTTCAGCAATGCCGGTCATTATGTTAAGTCTCAAAGCCACATACACATTGTCAACTGTCTTTATCAATGCAGACCTGTTATCTGCAGTTGACAGTACTAAACTTGTACTGTCGACACGTGTGGTTTTTATCTTCAAGAAATACCACATGGAACTTCCAAAACTGGTCTATAGACAAGAGCTATATTGTAATATATTGTATTGGTTAGAACTGGAAGTAGAATTAATTAGAATACTGCACAAAACAAAACAAAAAATCTTTAAGTTTGTGCAAATGAGCAACATTTAGCAGGAGCTTGACTGCAGCTGGAGGAGATTTGCAGCACCGAGCATCGAGTGAATTACAAATTGCATGGCTGTGAAACGGCAACCTGGAGGAGTGCCATGCAGGTTGTGGTTAAGTCTGGAACATCTCATGTGTCAAGGACGCATTTATCCCAGTGCTAAATGAAAACATGCCTGAACCTGCTTCTTAGACCAACTACTGCCACAGACACAAGGCAGCACACGTCACCATTACTGGCATAATGCATAACCAGTTTATAAATGAAACCCTTATCATGCACTGCATGGATAATGTCCGATAAGTATGCTCCATGAGAACGGTTATTTAAGGGTGTATCTGATGGGTTTTTCTCATTACATTATGTGCTCATTGGGATTCATGTGACCCACATATTGGATTGTGCAATGATTGTGTTACATACTAAATTAATTTACACAGTTAAAATAGGCCAGTGTCACTATAACCGCTTCTGCAGTGAACATCCTCTGCCTACGCTCCAGCTCTGCAGAGTCCTATACGAGATGAGTATGAGTAAAAAAACTGTCCGCACATTAAAAAGCAATTCTACTTTTGTATGTACCATGTATGCATTTGCACATGGTCATTACTAAAGTGGCATCAAGGACAAGGGCTCTCAACAGGGTCAGACAAAAAGATTATTTAAACAATTCTTATTGTTTTGAAACCCTGCACAGGGTTCATTGTCCTACAAAGGCTCCAGCCCTGTGGTTTGCTTACTAAACGTGAGACAGACAAATGGATGGTCTAGGCGAGGGCCAATACCTGCCCTTTTAATACTATTTGGCTTTGGAGTTGATCGAAAGCAATTCACATTTACAAATGAAACATTTTAGTTTTGCTCTCAAAATACCATTGTGTTGTATTTTGTTTAAGTAATTCAGTGTTGTTCTGCATTTGAGGTGAACTTCTTTTACAAAGGTGATACACATAGGTTACGACAATGTGAAAAATGGCTCTGAAATTTATACAACTGACAATTATATAATATATACAATTATATGTACATGACTGCAAATTAAATGAAGGAAAGCAAGAAAAGGCAATATAAAGGCATACTGGCTGACAGTCAAGAAAATAGATCCTTGTTAGTCTTTGGTTCTTTTTTATATTATTGCAGTTTCTTTTTCAGCAATGAGGCGGGCAAGTCTCTTAAAGGAGACTAATCACTGAGGTAGTGACAGGAAGCCACAAGCCTTAAATATATGTAAAAGGATTACTCGGGTGTTTATACACAGAACTAAATACTGAAATTAGAAAAACCTAGTTCCATGGTAGTATTCATGGACCACCCAGTCGCTGAAGCGTGATGCACCTTTAATGGCCCATCCTTCATCCTCGTCCCAGTGGGCAGCCGGTGTAAGATTAGAAGCCACAACTTTCACCCACCTAAAAAGCAAAGATCCATTACTCCTCCAGCTAATGGGAATCCCTGTGTGTTCAGTCTGTGTGCTAAGCTAGCCATGTGCATTTATAGTTGATATATTCTGATTTTTCATAGGGCTGTCTCCACATGTCCCACAAAAATGGCAATATCTTTGAGCCTGCAGTCATTAAATCAGACCAAAGCTGTACAGACTAGACTGCATCTCTCTTTTCCTTCTCTCTCTTTCTCTCCCTCTGTCCTTCGTCTCTTTTTCACCATGGTCCTGCCCCCATTCCCTTCATTTAGGGGAAAGTAGGACAGCTCTGGTTTCTGTAGCCACTGCTGTGAAAATGTAAAGAGGAGAGCTCTTGGACACAGTTGGTGATGGCAAAGATAACAGTCTTCATGTAGAAATGGCCGTTCGTAAATGTACTGTACGTGATGGTTAAAATATGACTATGAAATATTGCTGGTTGGGCCATGGAGGAACATGAAAAGAATAAGGCAAACACAGTGAGCTTTAGTGGAAACTCCCTGTTCCTTTGTACAGCAATGTACCACGTCATAATTATTACTGTCCTGTGATGCAAGTACATCAGAACGAACCTTTCAGACATTTAAATCGTGTTTTTGTCTCTTTTGTAGGTACAATAATATTATATAATGGTGAAATGGAGTTAAATTATAATACAAGTATTGTTTCATTGAAAATGTTCTCGATGATCACTAATCCAGGACTTGTCAAACCAATGGAGTGCCCGCATGTAAGCCTCAAGTCCATTTGCACTAGCAGACATGCAGTCCAGTGAAAATATATTGACCTTGTGTGATGTCTAATGTCGAGACTCACTTTTAGATCACCATCTCTGCAAAACTCTGCCATCCTTGTCATACTCTGTTTGGCCAAGTCACTGTTGCTTGCCCCCTCCATCTGCCCTCCTGCTGTAACTGGACAATGGTTCCAAATCAGGCCTGAAAAGATATTTGCTGGCCAAGGTCCTTTGGCAAAATGCCCTCTTTACAATTAAACTTCCGCTGCACACTGTTGGTGAAATATTTGGCTCCATGTGGAGGGATTCTCAGCAGGGCACCACAGTAAACTAAACCCATGCTCTGCACCAATGTGTAGATGACGTTTTCCTGTATAAGGAATAGTCCTCACCTTTGAATATGTTGTTTATGCATAGCATTTTTGTTAACTAAGTCTATTAAAAGAACACACAAGAAGGCATTTATAGATGGTGGAGATTGCCAAACTAAACATAGCCATTTGTCCTACTAATTAAATGTGACCCAACGCTGCCTCAGAATGTTCCAGCTTCAGATTCATGAGGCCGAGTGGGTGTAAAAGTCCCTTGTTTATAGACCGAGCAGCCTCTGTGGGTTAACTAACACCCCAATACAGTGCACATACACACTGTATGGTCCAATGCACGGCTGCACAGCAGCCTAATGGCAGACTGCCACTGTACTCAAATTATTCTCTATACATCTCTGTGAAGCCTTTACCATAAGCCATCTTCTCCTCTCTCTCTAGCCTCTCTCCCTCTGCTGCCTGCTAAATCTCACTTTTTTGATTTGCTGAACCCAGAAAGGCCTCTGTGTCTTGGGTCTTAATTTGACGGGGTAATTGGATGACAAGGGACAGTTCATAGTGCTTGCTCATGAGTCAGCAGAGTTTTCTTGGCTTGTGCCTCCCACTGCTGCTGACTGGAGCACAGAGTGGGGACCGCCAATTGTCTGCGCCCCATTCAGGTTTTTGTGTCTCCATCTCATCATTGGGATGTGCGTTTCCTGGGCGGCCTGGACCACACACAGCTCCACATTACAGTCAAAGGGCCATTATGTAGGGACTGTTAATGGGAATATGGAGGTGGGCCTGTCTTGTGAGCCAAATCAGCTTATCAATGGCTGCTGCTTCTGTTGGCCTCTAATGTAGGGGTTTGCAGGGCAGAGGGAGCATAAGAGGCCTTAGCTAGTTTTGCCAACAATGACGACTTGCTGAAACACTTTGTCAGCATACTTTTATTGGAACTCAACTATTAATAAGTAGGGCAAACGCTAAGACAAAACACTTTCGTAAATTGGGGTGTTTCACAATATATAAATATTGAATAAAAACCCAATTCCTAAAACATTTAGCACAAGGTAATAACTTCAAAAAACAGTATTATGCACAAGAAAATCACATTGAAATGTGTTTTAACGTGCCTTTTTTGTTCTTTGCAACAATTTATAAGTCTATTTCCCTAATGTCTGGCTAGGATGGGATGGCATGAGAATTCTTCTGTTCATTTGCATATCAATACAAATGCTGGCACACAAAATGCACTGTTTGGGCCTTGAAGCAAACTTTTAAGCAACTGCAATATTGGTAACAATTGTAGTCAATGGTGAAAAATGTGTAGAAGTGTGATCCAGTAACTCCCATCTGATGTAATGGGTAGTAATATGTTTGTAATACCAGTGACTATTTTAGGAGCAGCTGCTGCTGCTGGAAGCAGACATGGCTGCTGGTGCTAAGTGCATGTGAGTAGCTGGGCGTGTGCGTACATGCTTAAGGACACACTTGTGTTTGCACAACACGTGCTATGCTGTTAACTTTCTCCTCAGCTTGCAACAAAAGGTTTCAGAACGTGTTTTTGTTTGTATATTAAGCTAAAGTCTAGCTTTGTCTATATGAGGATGAGCATCTTTGAACCGGTCCCTCAAGGCTTGCATCACATTTATCAGATCTGAGTCATCAGACAGACGAGTCCCGCTGTCTAGGGAGAGCACAGTTAAGCTATTCACAAAGTTAAGTTGGTCATTCTCTCAGAAGTAGCTTAACTACATTACAGCAAGATTAAAAATAAAAAGTAAAATTTAAACTCTATTGCATCATGGCCTCCAAATGAAATGCAATCTGTGACCTATCTTCACTGTGCGACACGTCAGTTGGCATTTAAGACAACCTCTCAGCTGCTTTGTATCAGCGGTCTCAGATTTTACCCACGGCAAGAAAATTTTCCATTCGAAAATGCATACATTTTCCTGTGGATTTTGATAATAATGGTAATATATATTTTGTACACATATACATAATTTGTATATGTGTATATATATGTGTGTGTGGGGTGTGTGTGTGTTTGTGTATATGTGTGTATATATGTGTACGTACATATATTACATTAGAGATTTGGCCTGTAACATGTAGCAAAGCATGAATATGCAAGGCTCACTGTACAAATTGTTTTTCAAATGCATTCATTAAATTAATAATTAATTCAATTTCAGTTAAATAAACACAGCAGAAAAAAACTCAGTTCATTTTGATCAAGTGCCAAAAGACAAACACTTTGTTGAAAAGGTAAATTGTTCAAAGTTTACCCTCACCTTTTAATATAATTTGCAATTATAATTTGGGCTGGATTAATAAACCCAAAGGGCCATGTGTGGCCCCCGGGCCGTCGTTTGCCCATGTCTGGCTCAGCATTTCAGAAGCTTGTTGAAGCATTATTCCAACAATTATTCTACCTATAATGTTTTAAATAAAAATAAAATCCATACAATTCGACAAAACACATTAATTCTCCAATACATGTTTGAACAAGGAAATAAAATAAGAGAAGTTTGTGACTAATCAAACTGAAAGTTGTATATCTACTTCATCCTATGCCTTTCTCTGGGCTTCCCCCTCTCCCTATGTGAGTGTGATGTCACGGAGGGTGTTACTGTGCGTTTGCAGTGCGGGGGGAGGAGGTTGGGTGGGTGAGTAGTGACAGCTGTGCAGTCTAGATATGTAGTTAAGAGTAGGAAGCATTCACACTACACATTCTGTTGTAGTGTGTCACCAGACTTCCCCTCGTTCTTCACTGCCTCCTTCCCTCTGTCTGCTCCCCCCTCGCTCTCTCTCCCTCATACCCCCCCCCCCCCGCCTCCCCCTCCACTCTCTCTCCCCTCCTCTCATTTAGACTCACTTTTCTCCCTCTCTTTTTCTCCCTCCCTTTCTCCCCTTCTCTCTGTCCCGTTCTCTCTCTTGCTCTTTTTTTCCTTCTTCGTTCTCCCCTTCCTTCATAGCTTACCACTTCATGGGTGTTACCACTTACACTGCTATTTCCTCCTTCCTTCTGTGGAACTGGGTATAATTCCTGGATTATACAGGGAGCATTCACCTGTTCACACACAAGTCAGTGGTTCTGAAGTTGCAACATATAGCCACTTCTACAAGAATTAGTGTGCTTTTTACAAAAGTATATTGCATATGTCAAGTGGAGTAGGTGTAAGGGGGTCTTCTTAAATAAAAAAAAAAAACGTGTATTCTGAATTTGAGAATTAATAAAGTGACAAAATACCCAAAAAAATGTACTTAAAATTTGTAAACTTCTATTTCTACAAAAGTTTCTCCTTCTCCTCCCACATTGATTTTGATACTGACAATGCCCTTCAGCCATACAGCCCCTCAAACAAACCCATTTTTTTTCAAAGAAGAAACTGGAGTCGAGAGCTTTCAAGAGGGCAGAAAAAGTTGGCCGTGCCTGTGCATGACTGTGCGACTGTGTGTCTACTGGCGGGTGTGTGTGGGAATGATTACATCAGCCTGCTCCTGCCTCCTGATTGGTCGCCGGGCGTGTGGTTTGATTCAGTGTGCCTTGAAGCCTGTAGCTGTAACCCTTTGTGAGAGAGGGGAAGAGAGGAGGGAAGAGGAACAGAGAAGGAGAGGGAGAGGGAATGGGAAAGAGTTGTCAGACTAGAACCAGCACTGAGCTCTCTACTGTACCTGAGAGAAGCGCAGGTCAGATAGGCTATTTCTTTACTGGCCTATATACGTACATAGACTTTTGAGTTTTTGGCCTTTTTTTTAGGACAGGTAGTACAACTGTCATCTACTGGATACCTTAAACAAAATCAGCATTATTTTTTTTATTTTATTTTTTTATTTTTGTCCCGGGAGGAAACGTGGTTTAGGAGGGTTTTGACTGTGTCAAAAGGAAGTGTGTCTGAGTAGGGGGAGCAGGGCGCACTCCAAAAATGCCTTCGTGTTCCCCAGACTGCTGCCTATTGCGGGCCGTGGAGGTAAGACACACTCATTCAACAAAATGCCGCTTTTTACCAAATCATCTATAAATATACTGTAATTCTCATGATCAAGATGGAAAAGGCAGAAGTGTTGGTGCTTGAACAGTATGGGCGACAGTCGGATATACCTTTGACTTTGAATGGAGAAGGCTTTACTTGTGATTTTAGTATATTGCGGTCTAATAATATTTGAGATACATTTGTACGGGCTGCCTGGTTTGTGCGTTTTGTCTCAGAGGAACAGAGTTTTCTTTGTCGTAATGTATTCTGTGGGAAGTGTGCATATATGTGTTGTATGTGTAGGCTTAGCTAGCTGGATGTTTCTGTGGGTTAAGTAGGCTGCTCTAGTTCTCTGTGTAGCTCATTCATTCCCCTCTAAATTTTTAAATAAAATAATTCATATTTTATATTTAGTTATCTGGATGTTTTAATGATATACTTTTTATTTAGTATAATTCATTGTCTTGCTATGTTAATGTGGACTTAACAAGCTGCATTCTGCAAATGCATTATCTCCTTTTCCATTTATTAATGAGATTTTAAACATGGGTTCATCTGTTCGCAGCAGATGTGCCGTTTTGTACTCAAAGTAGATTGAACTCCAAACGGAACATCCCCAAAAATATCATCTTGAGATTATTGTTCCCTCTAGTTTCTGACATATAATTGAGCTTGAGCAGAGAGTTACTTAACCACGGTCTTTTCCTCGCACGCAAGCCCTGGATATCTGTATTTAGTTTAGACACAGTTTACTCTCACCTGTATATTTGCTTCTATATTACACCAACAAGTTGCTTTAAGAAATGCATGCCTATGATTTTTAATGCCACAATTGCTAGATAGTCTTAAGTGTGTGTTTTTTCTATTGTGTGCCATAATTACAGGTCTCTCTATGGCACAGTGTACGGGGCACTGTACAATAAATACTATGCTTGCGTTTGAAGTAAATTGCTGGCTTCACCCACATATTAGGCTGTAATAGTGAAAGAACATTGCCAAGGGTAATTGAGTATAAATGATAAATACTGAAATGTTTATTTGAACTTTCAAATTATGCTTTTTTTCCCGGTTAGATTGTGAAGATCTTCAGTGAGGATGGCATGAGGAAAGTGGTGGAGATACCAGCTGATATGACTGCCCGGGACCTGTGCCAGCTCTTGGTCTATAAAAGCCATTGTGTGGATGACAACAGTTGGGCACTTGTTGAGCACCACCCGCTGCTTGGAATAGGTAAGAACCAAAAACTCCAGCAGCACACTCGTGAAAAATCTGTGTCTAAAAGAGTGGTGAAATTAGTACATTTAAATGATCTCACTGCAGCCTCATATTCTCACGCTGGCAAGTATTCAGGCAGAAATGAATGCTCATGTATGCAGTATATGCACACAGAGATATAATGCATGGCGATGTGATCAAGTACTGTGCAAAAGACTAAAGTGATGCAGTTTGATCCCGTTAAAACTGCTGAACAATACAGGAGCCAAAAGTATTTATACAGGATAAACCAAAATCTTGTTCCTGAATGTATTGCTATAAAACTGATTGTATTCACTAACTCTTTATAACTCTTCTGGTGAAAGGTCCATTACCTTATGGTCTGAATGGAGGAATTATTAGTTTGTCTGGAATGCTCCACAGTAAGACAACAAACTCCATGGAAACAAGCCATCAGACCATCAAGTCACAAGTTAAATCTGTGAAGAGGCAACTATGCACTACTTCAAGAATAAACATTTAACAAGGCTCTTGCAGGATAAATGTATGTGTCAGTGAATTCATGTAATATAGATTTTAAAAAATTGTCCTACTGTGGAACATTCCAGGAAAAGAAATGAGCTCTCCATGGAGACAAGCAGGTGGCACAGCCCTTACCAGAAAAGTTATTTAGTGCATCTTTATTTATTTATCTATTTATTTATTTTTAACGATACAGCAGCAAGTTTTCAATAAATTCAATTCAAGGGAATATCATTAATGACACTCAACCTTGTGGTAGATTTATATATATTTTATGAGTCAAGCTTAGAGGGAAAGAACGCCTTGGAAGCCTGAGAGTGTATTTTCCCTGAGGAGAAAGCAATTATAAAACACTTACAAAGCACAAGTCTGCCTCACGTGTGTCAAACAGAAGGGTGTGTTTCAAATAGAATTTTCTCATAACTAGGTTTTGATTTTCCATTTATCACAGTAATTTAGAATTTCTAATGAAGAATATTTTGGCTTAGAAATAATAGCCTCTTAACCCCATCCTAATTTCTGTCCATCTATCATCATCATGCAGCTATGCATTGAACCGTTGTGCCAAAAACTGTCTGCCAAGTACAGTTAGGGCCAGCATGCTGTGAATGACATCATCTTTGGCCCGGAGTTACTGTCTATTGTATTGCACCCTCTATTCCATTTTGCCGCACCTGTACACTAACCATAATCTCTTCAGCTCCCAAAAAAACATAAATTAGATTTTGTCTTTAATACTTCCAGTAAATATGTTGTGATCAAGCCTTCTATCTTTGGTTTCTTAGTCAGAAAGGATTACCCAGTACAAATGTAATGTTATTTTTAATGTATTTATTTAAACATGGAACAATGAACAAAATACTATTAGTTAAATTTGTCTATTTAAAAAAGTACTTTAATGTAAGTTTGGATTAATGTAAAAAAAAAAAAAAAAAAAAAAAAACACTACTGATACATATGACCCTCCTGTCATAATAGACTGGAAACTTGGTCCATGTTTGGGATTAGCGCAATGGATCTTTTCCATTAGTTATTATTACTACACAACAATAGGTGGATTCTACCTACAATATTTACAATTGGACATTATTTCAGAATGAGAATTATTTTTATTCATTCCCAGGGGAGAATAATTTTTCTATGTATACCAACCATCAGATGTAGAATTTCTGAAGTAAAGTTCACAGTAAATTGAAAGTAAAAATCAACTTAACCCTCAATACAAAAATGTAATAAAACTTTCATTATACTTGACCTATAAAAATGCTTTCCCTCAAAACATATTACATACTAGCATATGTATGTACAATGTCAAACATCGTGTATGTGCAATATCATAAACATCTTGACATTCATTCATTTCTGGATCTGTGTATGAACTTGCATGTGCTTGATCATGTACACTTGTAATTGTGGTGGCGATTATAAATAGAAGTGTGAGTGCTCCTTGAACATTAGTATATTTGAATAGAGTCCTATTTTGGTCCACCACTGCCGCTCCTTTTAAATGACGGAGTGGGATTGGAGTGTAACCTTGACCTGTGCTTATTAGCCTTAAACAGATTCACAACATTGGCACTCTGAGGTGATGATGAGCGGTGAGTCACTGTCACGACCAGCAGTGAGTCACCAAACAAGCACCTTAAGACCAAAAGGAATGGAAGAATCGTGACCCTATTAACAAGGTTATGAAGGTCAATATAAGATTCTTTCCATCTAACTATGGAGATATTGTGTAATTAGATTCAATTTTTGTTGCAGGTGATAAAAAGTATTGACAAAGATAACCAGTATGCTTGTTGTGACTGTGGTCGGCTCTGCACAGCTTTAATTTCCCACACAGAAAGTTTAATGACTGGAAATTCTGTGGAAATTTTCTCTGCATTATATTTTCTAAATAGTAATGCAGTGAAGAAGTGAGTCATGGCCAGTTAAACTTAAAATTCTGTAGAACTTTGATGCATTCTGGCAAGGACAGGACTTTCGCAAATCACTCACGCTTTAATTGTCATTGACAGAGGAACCTTGGTCTTATCCGGCGTCTAAGCCCTAAAACCTTGATATGCATCCTTCAACAAAAAAATTGTTCTTGAAATGATTTCTTTATATCATTGTCTATATGTAACATCTAAAAAAGTCACAAAGTTTGCCAATAAATAGTTTTGTTTAAAGAAAAATCAGAACCCAAAAATGAGACTCGGATATTTAATTGGGCTATGGTGATATGTTAAAAAATGTGTTTGTGTTTTACTTTTTAGAGCGGTGTCTAGAGGATCATGAGCTGGTGGTTCAAGTGCAGGCCGCGATGAACAGTGACAGCAGATTTGTCTTCAGGAAGAACTATGCCAAATATGAATTCTTCAGAAATCCTTCGGTAATTCCTCTTTTTGAAGACACTTTTAATATGCCATGTTTTGTTCAAATATGTATACACAAAAAATGCAGTTATTCAGTACATTGTGCAGTTTGAGTTGTAAATGAGTTACATGTGTTTATAGCTACATATTCAAATTATGTATGTTTAGTGTTGTGAAATGGGCACTCAAGATGGATATTCATATGCAAAAAAGTAGTCTGTATTTTAGTGTATTTTTGCACCTTAAAACAATGCTACACTGAGCTGAGACCCTGGACTCAAGTTCAGAGATAATTGCTCTTTTAAACAAGCCACAAATCACTGCCCATTGTTTAAGGATCACTATATGCAATAATCTTATAATGATAAATTGTATTCCAAAATATATTAATTCCTTATCATTAGGTTTAACACCATTTTAAAACTGCACAGTGCTGCATATTACTCATGCCACTCTCTCATCTCTGTCAATTTTTCTTCATCTTCTCAAACATGTCTTGTTTTTACAGTCATTTTTCCCAGAGCACATGGTTGCGTGGTGCCAGGAGACAAACCGCACGATTCCTCCGTCTCAGCTCCTACAGGTGTGTACACCTCTCCTCTCCCTCCCTCCCTTTAACGCACACTTGGAGCTTATATTATGCTCCCGTCAGCAGCAGCTCACTGTACAATCATGCTGACATGCCTCACCTCTGACCCTTAGACACGATGTCTACAGACACACTCAGTAATAACTAGTGTTGATCCACTGTTGACACCACTGTCTCGGCACATGCACCACCTGTTGGTATGTGTTAAGAATGGATTTAGGCAACCAAGTAGAACATGTAGTACTTTATTCAGCAAATATTTGAACAGCTCAAAATCTTGTCATGTAACGCAAAACATAGCTGCCTAATTGCACATGTCAGACAAAAATGCATTGTGGGATTTTTGAGTTAATACATGGGATGTGTGTGTCGCCTTGTCTGTCATGCGATACAGCGCTGAGACACACAAAACCTGTACTTGCATTCATAATTGCAGCTTTCAGCTTTTCTTAAACCCTCAATATAGATAGATCAGACAGAGGGATAGATCAGGCCGAGTAATCTATGCAATATAAAAATTAAAATCAGTATTTATAAAAATGGGGAAATGGATGCCACTCCACTAGGGGGGAAATATTTCATTGTAAGAAGATCTGCTCCAAAGCTCTTTAGTAGTTGTATTCTGGACAGGTATATATACATAGTAGATCAACTATCATGCATATATTTTTTATAGTGAGCGGTTACATAAGGTTGACAGCATGTCTTGTCACTTTATCCAGATATCAAATTTAAAAGCAAGTTGCTGTGCCTCTAAAAAGCTTGTCTTCTTCTTTGCATGGCGTGTGAATGTTGGCTCTGGTGCTGGAGGAAAAAGCGCTCACGCATGAGTTCTATTATAGCCAAAGTTTCCAAAACAGTGAGAAACATGTGCTTTTAATATCGAGGAGTTTCTGGAACAGTTTACCTTCAGGCCGCAAGCCCCCAGATCCCAAATCAGCTCTAATAAGTTAACCTGCCACTTCATGGTGTGATATTTTGTGAAACATGAATACCACAAATGTTGAATTTTTCAGACACCCACAAGATGATTTGGGCTTGAGCGACAGCCAGTGGGAATGTGCTGTATGTTTGTTCACTGACGGGCACTGCTTTCCTTGGCTGGTCTATTACATAACAAAGACCCCGTATTTGTGTATTTATCTTCACTGTGGAATGTGGATTATCTAAGGATGTTAATTACAGGTACTGCTGCAAGTGTAACTATGACATGTGTGTATGGTAGCAGTACTGTGTAATAGTAACATGGAATAGATTGTAATGGTTGAGATACCCAGATATATACCTAGATTTGCATTTTTTTCTATTTCATCAGTAAATGCCCTTTAATTCTCTTTCCCTACTTTAAACTCAAAAACTGAGATTGATGAAAAAGCTAGTGAAACAAATCTACAGTGAAATAAACTATATGTATTACAGGTGACATGGGTATAGATTAGGATCTATTGATTCTGACACAAACATTTAAAAATAAATTATGTTTAAGCAGTGTCGACACATTTGTTAAAAATCATAATGTCTGGTCTTCATGAGTACAGTCTGAAGCTGGGGCAGTATTTGATAACATTTCTGTTTCACCTTTTGTCTTTTTAGAACTTTTTAGCAACCAGTAGCTGTCCTGAGGTGCAGGGGTATTTATACGTGAAGGAAATGGGAAGAAAGTCATGGAAGAAAGTCTACATGTTTTTGCGACGTTCTGGTCTTTACTGTTCAACGAAAGGGACTTCAAAGGTATATTCACATATACATATATATTATAAAAAATTATATGAAATGCATGACAATAAAGTTGAGGACTACCTACAACATTAGTAAATGTTAAGGCTAAATTGGGGCTATTTCAGTTTCACCTATTGAAAATAAATGTCATATCTTTTGTTACATAGGTCTTACATGTTTTTCTAATGGCGTGCAATGCTTCTTTACGTTTCTTCTTTAGTTTCTACAGTCAATCACTTGTCAAGTAATATCATCAAATGTCACACCATTTCCTGACATGTGGCAACTTCTATTCTTTGTCTCCAGGAGCCGAGACATCTCCAGTTACTGGCAGATCTAGACGATAGCAACATTTTCACTGTTATTTCAAGTAAAAAACAGCACGGCGCTCCCACAGACTTCAGCTTCTGTATCAAGGTAAGACACTGCGGACAGATGGGAGACGGCAGCGCTCAAATGAAATGCACATTATGAGCCATTATGTGAAAGTGCCTGCAGCACAATTCCATGTTGAGTAAAGTTGGTTACTTCTTATTTGAATGACAGCCCAATAAATGCAGAGGGGAGCTAAAGGATGTGAGGATGCTATGTGCCGAGGAGGAACAGGGTAGGACCTGTTGGATGACTGCCTTCAGAATTTTTAAGGTACATTTTTAATGTGTTATTTGTTCAATTGTTGTGTATAATAAATTATTACAGAAAAGTATGTGCTGAAAAAGTGAACATAGTGGTTTTAATCACATAGCTAAAAATATCTAAACTCATTTTGCTGGTTCCAAGCGTGGATTAATAGGGTTGGTTAGACAAACTACAACATCTGGTATAGCACATATTCAAAATGTAACAACAACACTGCACTCTTTAATTTGCAGTTAAACTGAGCAGTAAAATTACAAATAAAGATCTCTGTCTCTGTTAGGAATCTGTGTAACATTGGCATTTACTTCCGTTAGTCTATTCTATTATATTATTGTTGTTCTTCGAATGAATGGTTTAATATGCATCATTGAAATGTTCTTTTCCCTTCACAGTATGGAATTGTACTGTACCAGAATTATAAGATTCCTCAACAAAGAAAAACTTTACTCTCACACTTCTCTGCACCAGTAGTAAGTTTGAGGTTTCCAATCATCAAATCTACATCGTTCTCTTGATTAGAGTATTAATGTCGCTCAGTTTAACAATTGTGTATCTTTGTCTCCTCCTAGAGGAGTGTTTCAGAAAACTCATTAGTGGCAATGGATTTCTCAGGGCGGACAGGCCGAGTAATAGACAATCCATTAGAGGCCCAGAGTGCAGCAATGGAAGAGGGGCAAGCCTGGAGGGTAAGAACAGAATGCACTTTAGACCATAGGAACTATATGGGAATTTGAGGTTGAATGGGAATTAGGAAATAAAATCCTAATAATCTTGTTTTTGTCTCTTTATGGTATCTCCAGAAAAGGACTCAGAGAATGAATGTATTGGGCTCCCATAGCCCCTTACACCACTCCTCCTTAAATTCTGGTAAGATAAAAAACTTAAAAGAAATTACACTAATTAAATTAATGATCAGTTATCTGTGTTTGTAATTACACATATATTACTCTTAAGTTATACATATAGCCCAGCTGTGGTTCCATGGGAGGATAACCCGAGAAGAGTCCCATCGAATTATTCACCAACAAGGACAAGTAGATGGGTAAGAATTCCTCATCTAAAACCCTCTTGTCCATAATAATAATAGTTACTACCTGCCACCTCTGAGCATTTCATCTACAGTATGTATATCATGGACAATGTGTGTTCAACTTTATTCCCAAAATGAAATTTGTATTCTCCCCTTTTAAGTACATTGACAACAATTACAATTATTACATTCAAGTTAATTCTGCCTTTTTTTTTTTTTTTCAACAGGTTATATCTATTACGAGTCAGTCAGAGCAACCCGAAGGCGTTCGTACTCACATTGTGCCATCACCAGAAAATCAAACACTTCCAGATACTACCGGTATGCACTCATATCTATTCTCCAATATACACCTATATTACATTCACTTCATAATCCTATTCTGTTTTAGTGCGAGGAGGATGGCCAGCTCTTCTTCAGCCTTGACGATGGGTCAACCAAATTCACAGACTTGATCCAGCTGGTGGAGTTTTACCAGCTCAACCGCGGAGTGCTGCCTTGCAAACTCAGACACCCATGCACCGTTGTGGCCTTATGACACCCGCGAATCAACTGAGACTACCAACACTTGACCTATTTTGCCTAAAATAAAATGGCTCTTCATTTTGTTTGAGACTTTTAAGAAGCTGGTGAATGAACTGACTTGTTTTATTGTTCTTTTTCTTGAAAGACACGATGAACCTTTTTGCATGGATATTCACAACATGTTGGTACAAATTTCAATGCAAGATTTTCTTGCTACGTACAGTCTCCAATAAGCTCAGACTTTTTTTTTTACTTTTTTGCACAGCTGAATTGCAAGTTGTGCCACAAGCAGACAATCAGCAGATCAAGCTTTTGTGTGGACCACTTTGAGCAATTTAAAAACAAACGTCCTCAAAAGAAAAATGTCATAGGTGGAGAGTTGATTGTCTTGTCGTTTTTGCACTCAAAAACTGACTGGGAGTGGCCTTTTGGAGCACATGATTTGCTTCTCTGTGAAAACTGTGAGGCGGTGCCACACTTCCCTCTAGTGTCACCACTTGTAAAGACAAGTAAAATCCAAACCAGGACTGGAGGCACTGGAGGCTTGTTTTTAATGGCTGCATCTTTTGAAAGAAAGTATTTTTAATGTCACCATTACAGAGAAAAATATCCTCTCTTGACCTCACAGGGTTTTTAATAATTGTTTTTTTATGTGATCACTCTTTGTGTACCCTTATCTACTGCTTCTGCAGGTTTGTTATCCATAAACTCAGTACACTAAACCATGCATTACAAATTTGGAATAGTTTAGTAAAAAAATATACACATTTTATATTTATTGATTCAAGACACAAGTAGTTGTGATATAATGACAAAAATGGCATTTGATTATTAATAACGAAAACAAAATCCGAATTTATATGGCACAATGTTCATTTCTGGTCAGAATTGTTATTCATGGGGGAAAGTAATTGGCATGTAAGAATGAGACGATGAAACATTGCTGTATCCTGTACATACAATTAACATGCTACCTGTTAAATTATGGGTTGATGGAGAAACACAGGGAAAGACAACCACTAGCATGTGACAGAGGGAGCTGTTTACTGGAGGTTTTTGATTTTGAGTCGTTTACACATTTCTTTGTCCATTCAGGTTTTAAGTTGAGATTTGGTGAGGTTTAACTTGACACCACTGTGCACTACATTCCTTCAAAAGTCTACTTGAAGTCTACATTAAAATCAGCTACATATTCCCTCTTGACTTGTACTACCTACTACATTTAATATTAAATTATACCTTATCATTTGGCTTCCTGTTATTGCCCAGTTATAATGCTTATTTTATCTAGCATAAATGGATTTCAATGACAAATCTAAACAAAATCAGTTTACATCTACAGCTGTTGGCAGTAGTTAACAGTGCAGTACCTGAATATATAAATCAATACTTTTAGCACTGTTGTTCTGCATTGATGCACTTAAGACAGGAAATACTTGAAAATGCAGCAAGAAATGCAGATACAGCATTGTGAAAATCTGTTACAATTGATGTAACAAGCATTTTTTTTTTTTTGAGATCAGCCCCTCACTTGTCACCCTGTGCACAGTCCTCATTATTTGTTTAAAATTGCAAGGACTCAATCATGTTTAAAGTATTATTTCTTCAAAATGTATTTATTTATCTGGATGTAACTGATTACTTGAACATGTAAAATTTGCTCAGCGCTGTTTGATACCGTTTTCTTTTGTCATTACCAATTTATATACATATAATTTTTTTATATATATTATTATAATTTGTGATTGCATCTGGCTCTTTTCCATTAACTTGACCCTTTAATGAAGTGATCCCCAGAAATGGTAAACTGGTCTCAATTGTGTTAACATCGTATCATTCATACATGAAATGAAGTTTCATTATTTGAATTTCACAGAATATCAAACTAGGTTATAAAGAACTAAAACTAGTAGTCCATCAATTACACAGCAAACAAAACTTTGGCACACTAATAACCTGTCGATATTGTGGAAGGTTGATTGGATAAAACAAAAATGTAATAAAACAATTTGCTTTTTAGATCAATCAATTATTTGTTAATGAACAGGACAGTTTTATCCATGATGAATCTGAAGCCTAAAGGAGGATTCAAACATTTGATTAACATGTGCTTTTAATCTTTGACCATGCCTTTGCATAATACCATATGCCCTATAGTGCGTTTTATTTACAGAGAATACACAAACAAGAAAGGAAGCTTTTATCTGTAGCTTCCATCTACTATACTAATTATTTCAGGGAATGCAAAAAGAAAACGGTAACTTCACTCTTCTATCATGAAGAGCGTGTGTTTTTAATGTGCTTTGCTTTGTTTTGTAAATAGCTAAATGGTGTATATTAATTGTAACCTTTTCAGGTATTTTTGTACAAATAAGGGACTGATATATTCTCTTTATTGTAATTAGAATAAAACCTTAATACATTGATAAAGGAATTGCTTTTCATCTTTGAATGAAATGGGGGTGTCGGTTTTTTTTTTTTGTTTTTTTTTATCATAATAGTAGAAACAACAAAGGAAAAAGGAAACAAACATTTTTGGAAGAATAAAAGAGGTTCCAAAAAGACAAAATCTAATAATAAAGTTACACAAAAATAATGTCATATTATTGTATGTTAAATATTATAGTATTTTTTTTCTATGAGTGCACTCTTTTTGGAATTTATAGCCATTGTTGTAATAGTTTTAGTAATAGTTACCCTCTGTCAACCACACTCAATACTGTACAGGAAACTGTAGTTTACAGATTCACCACTAGATGGTCTAAACATACAAAATACTCATAAAATGATACTGGAACAACCCTGAATCACTGAAAATATATAAAAAATTGGTGCACAAGCTATTGGCATAATGATCCCTGACCTGGCATCCAAGTGTCACACTTATTGGATTATAGGTCATGAAAAAGTATGCATAGTATTTTTTGTAGGTTTTGAGCAAAGAGAGGAATTACAGATTAACATGTCTGAAGCATTGATAACCTTTACACCAAAATTTGTGTCTATGCTACATTTCAGTTTCTATTAGGAAATTGTGTACATTTGAGCAAAGCAGCAGCTGAGATCGACAATACAACGTGCGTTATGTTTGTACACAGGGTGTACAGCACCAACACATGTTGAACTTATGTTCAAATGTCATTTATTGCCAACAGAACTAGTGGCTTACATATCCTGACAACTGTATTACAGCTGTCAGAACAATAAGGTCAACATAATTTGTGGCCCTTGAGTACAAATACCATCCTTCAAGCTTAAGGAAAATACACAGTTGGCCTTTCAGGTCAATCAAGCAACATGATTCTTAACTTACGTATGACACCTTATTCAGAATCTTCATCCAGGTGATATAACATGATTGTAGTCTTTTAGTAATTATAATCATGTGAATAAGCCATTTTAGCAGGATATGTTTTTAGAGGGACTAAAAACATATCCTGCAAAAATGATACTGACTGAAAACATTTTATTTGTTGAGTAGCTAAATCAAATGCATTGCCCAGGCACAATTTTCAACAGCACAAGTTTTAAGTATATTCATCAGCTCCTACAGATGTCCTTTTATTAAAGACGACATCCTTGATATTTAATTTTTCATACATTCAAAACAAAATTTAACGCATATATATATATATATATATATATATATATATATATATATGTGTGTGTATATATGTGTGTGTGTGTATATATATATATATATGTGTGTGTATATATATACATATACATACATACAGACAGACAGACAGACAGACAGACAGACAGATAGACAGATAGACAGATAGACAGATAGATAGAGTGGAATTTCTACAACCAAAACAACTAAAGACAAAAATGAACTGAGAAGTTGTCTTGAATCAAAGTGTCTGCTTTATTAAAGCAATTGTGCGCAATTGTAAAAAGCTACCTGACCCTGACAAAGTGTTGTCTCGCCCTAAGCCTCATCAGTGTTGGTACATACCGTACATATTTATACCACACAGATAAGAATTACATGAACCAAAAAAACAGTTTAGACCCGTTAAAGGATTTGACCCAGCTCAGCAAGGGAAAAGGGGAATTAACAAAACAAGATGAAAAATGGTTAACTAAAGCTATAATTTAATTAAAACGAATGTTAAAGTAAAAACTAACAAAAAGAGGCTCTTAAGGTTACAATGTGCAACTTAAACACAGTTAACAAAACAAAAGTACCAACAGTTACGAAGAATCACAAAGAACAAAAGTGGCACACTGTTCCTTCCAGAACCAAACAGCCAGGAGTCCCAGGGGGCGGATCCTTTTAAAGGGGTGATGCCACAGGTGGAATGTCATGATTGGCCAGGCTCTTGATTGTTGCTCCAATCAGACGCAGGGCCCTTAATCAGCAACCAGCTGGAGGAGCACCACCTGGAGAGAAATAAAGGGACTCTATTATCTGAATAGTCACTACCATGACTCCGGCACCCACAGCCTATTATTGTGTTTTCACGACTTGCCAATAGACTGGAATTGAGACACCCATGTGTCCTCTGTATACAGGTACTGGCAACAAAGGTTCAATTATGATTGGAGTTCATTTTTTTAAGCCAGTAATAGAGGAGACTACATACCCTCACAAAGTATTTTAATTAATTTTTGGATTATTTTATATGGCATGTGAATGAGGATAGATTTCAAGCATTACAAAGTAAAATCAATCCACAGACTAGTTTTTGACCTATTTCACACCGTTATTAAACCAAGTTCACATTGTTATTCATTGCAGTGTCTTTACAACAATGGCCGATCACAACAGTGAGTTACAGTTACAGTTACAGTACAATAAATAAGGCATTGTATGTCCTTAATCAAGATTCCACAGTGAATGGTACCCCTGTGACACAACCTTGGACTGTCCACATTTTATATTATTATTATTATAACTTCTATGTTATCCAATATGAAAAACCAACCAAAATGACCAGAAAATGTGTCCACCTCGGTTACAGTTGTAATTAACGTATGTCAAGGCAGAGACAGCGTTTATGAATCAGTCTTACACGTGGGTGAAGAGCTGGGTTGTGATTGGATGATCTGTAGGGGGCTGAAGGGAGGGGGGCTCTAAGTGGTGAGATAAAAGGAGCAAATGTCTCCAATCCTGCTTCTACATACAAACAGAGCCGCAGAGGCCCAGCTGAACAAGACAGACAACAGGATCTAGTCTTTATTCTGCATCGTCTACAACTGCAACTGTGAGTACATGCTATAATCCTATCAACCTATTAAACTTTCAATCCTCTAGGGCAGTGGTCCCCAACCACCGGGCCGTGGACCGGTACTGGTCCGTGGATCAATTGGTACCGGGCCAGCGGCCATCCAAGAAATAATTTATTATTTCCGTTGTATTTATTATCCGAGTCTGAACAATCATTTATTTTGAAAAATCTTTTATTTTGAAAAATGACGGATTCTCTCGGTTACATTTCCATCACTTGAGCGCTGTCTGTCCATCAAGCACTTAGAATCTATTGATTTGATATTTCACATATTAATTGTAAAATCAGCTGACTTAAGAGGAAAACGCCACTGAAAAATGCTTCTTTATAAGTTTGTGGTTTAGAAGGTGTAGAATTTATTGTAGAATCTATTGGTAAGTACTAAATATTTGGTGAAACAAGATCTGAATTTTGCTAAGTGAAACTACACTAATCTAAAAATGCCTTTTTATTTACTCTATAGAAAAAAGAGCAATATGTCAATGAAGATCTGTTTATTGTGTAACAGCCAGGAAATCTATATGTCCCTCTGTGTGTCCAGGCATAGTAAGATTAACAATAGCAGCTGGGATTATGTCTGGTAGGACATGCTAAAGGTCAATAATCTGCCAAGAGTGCAACAAGTGACATTGCTTTTATATAAACACACATTATACTATGTCTATGTTAAAGTCTTGGTATATTTATATGCAATTAGTCCTGTTTTATTCCCAATTTAATACTGGTTTAGAGCTATTTTAATACTGGAATTATCCTAATTCAGTTTTGGTTTATTAGATCTACAACTTTGCTAATTGTATTTTTAATAGCCCCTGTGTTAGATCATTGATATGTTTTGAAACTAAATAGACAATAGACAATACAATAGTAACAGCTTGGAGCAAAGGTTGTGTGTCCTTATTCTTACCTGATTTTCAGCCATCATAAAGTTTACACTGACCTGGATTTGCAGATCTGATATGGACGCAGAAGAGTTTCGTCGTAAAGGGAAGGAGATGATCGACTATGTGGCTGATTACCTGGAGAACATTGAGCAACGGCCTGTTTACCCAGATGTGGAGCCTGGTTATCTGAGGCAGCTCATCCCTACCGAGGCTCCAGAGGATCCAGAGCCCTATGATGACGTGCTGAAGGACGTGGAGAGAGTCATTATGCCTGGGGTGAGTGCAAACTCCTCATCTGTAACACGGCATATTGTGACCAGATGGATGAAACATCACTTTAAGACGCAATTGCAATTAGAATTCATTTAAATTCTAATTGACTGACTTGTGGATGTTCATTCTACATACATGCATTTGATGGAGATATTTGATAATGTAGCTTACAAGGACAACATCAGTAGCACACACCATATGAGCCATAATGGTTTACAAGCATATATTGCTATCCATCCATCTTCTTCTGCTTATCCGGGGTTGAGTCACAGAGGCAACAGTCTAAGCAGAGACTCCCAGACTTCCCTCACTCAAGACACTTCCTCCAGCTCTTCTGGGGAGGACCTCAAGGCATTGCCCTTGTGGGTAACGATATGGCTTCCTTTACCCTAAAGCACATGTGTCAAACTCAAGGCCCGCAGGCCAAATGTGGCCCTCCATGTCATTTTATGTGGCCCTCAACAGGGTAAATTAAAAGGTATGATAGTCTTAAAATGTCATTTTATCAAGAAATATGCTGTTACACAGCCATATTTTTACATCTATGCAAATGAATATGCAATATTTGTAACTTGAATAAGTAATAAATGCAGAAACAGTTAATTCAAAGTTAAAAAAGTAGTTGCATTTATTTTACATCTGGCCCTTTGAGGACAGCCATTTTGCTGATGTGGCCCTCGGTGAAAATGTCATTGACACCCCTGCCCTAAAGAAAGCCATAACACACTTACTTGTATTGTTACGGATCTCTTTGTCCTAACCTTCATAATACCATCTGTTGTTATGTACAAGTGTGTCTCTTGTTTGTGCATCCAGCGGCCTCGAGCTACTTGGACTAGACTAAACGGGTATGAATGCTTTGATGGTGAAAATACACTGTATGTATTTTCATTTTTGAGCTGAGGGTGAGACAACACTATTAAGGACAACAGCTCTTTGATGATTGTGCGCACAACTGATTAAATAAACCAGACTTTTTGATTCAAGAAAACTTCTCTGTTGATTTTATATTTTTAAGGGTTTTATTTTAGAAAGCAGTTGCATTTTGTCAAAATTCTATTAGAATCCACACGGGTCTGGAATCAGACCGTAGTGTGTTTTTGTTTTTTTTCAAACCAGACCATGCGTCTCTCTGATTGGTTAATCCACCAGTCAGTCTGCCCTCTGGAATCTGGGAGACAAGATACAGAACCAGACCCACTTGTCTTTGTAAAGTTTTGTGAAAGCCTGTGGTTCTGGCTCTCCAGGTAATCCCAGGTCTGGCTCCAGGATCGGGCTCTGGTGACGCTAGTCCAGGCAACATAACTGACCTTGTTATTTCTTGATTGGCTATCCAGATACTGCCATGAATTGCCATGTATTTTGCAAAAAGTTATATTGTCATATTTTTATCTTTCCAGGTGACACACTGGCATAGTCCAAATTTCTTTGCCTACTTCCCCACAGGAAACTCTTACCCCTCTCTGTTGGCCGACATGTTGTGTGGAGCCATCGGATGTATTGGATTCTCCTGGGTAAATTTTTGCCTTTTTATTATGCCCCATTATTATTCACATGACAAGTTCATGAAAAGTGTAATGTGTGTTTTAGCCTGCTAGCCCAGCCTGTACTGAGCTGGAGACAGTGATGCTGGACTGGCTTGGAAAAATGCTGAAGCTGCCAGAGTGTTTCTTAGCTGGAACTCATGGCCTTGGAGGAGGGGTTTTACAGGTGAGCAGGAAAAGCTGTGAAGTTAAAGTTGAAAGATTCTTTTAAACTTCACAGCTTAACACAAACAAAAAAAAAATAACACAATAAACTCACAATCTTTTAGTGTATAACTTAAAATAGTGACTCAATAGATTGATTGTAATGGCCTGCATCAATACCAATAGCTATGTATTTTAAGGTGGGACACTACAAACAACATTGTATGTTGCTGTATTATTTTCTGTAATACAATTGCACCCATACATTAATATGGAAATCCATTTTTCTCATATAGGGGCATAAAGATCACCACTTAAAGTAGCACCTACATACACCAACTATTCAGTCTTGAATTTTGATGGATCACACAGAAGAATCTGTCAATATCTGACACAGAATGATCCATTTAGTTTATATTTGACACAGAATGATCCGTTTTATGTTATTATGTTATTATGTTATTATGTTATATATATATATATATATATACATATATATATACACACATATATATATACACATATATATATATATACACATATATATATATATACACATATATATATATATATACACATATATATATATATATACACATATATATATATATATACACATATATATATATACACACATATATATATATATACATATATATATATATATATATATATAATTTATGTAAAGTACTTTCCAATTCAACTATAGGGTATTGCCATAGTTAACGATTTATAACTAACCTACTTATGCTTATATTTATGTTAAATGTTTTCTGTTGAATTTAAGGTCACCCCTGCCCCTCAAAGGTGTTTAAACATTCATCCACTATCCTCCTTTGCTATTGATTTGTCCTCTCTGTTCAAACCTGCAGAAAATTGACAGGAAATTGCCTTTTAATGTGTCATCCACAAACAGAAGGGGAAGGCCATGACAGCTCTATGATTGTTTTCGTGTGCCTACGACTTAAGCATTAGTTTAGTGTTCCATACCAGGCCAATACCGGTGTGTGTGTGTGTGTGTGTGTGTGTGTGGTGTGCACCCAGGCAGAGGTGAATGGGAGAGGAAGTGAGTGCGTGGAGATGACAGATCATTTCAAGCCTTCTTTATTGTGAGTGGTGGGTTTGGCATGTGTTTTTGTTTCCCTTTTGGTGACTAGGCTTTTGGAGAGCAGCTTACAGTGGCTCACTATGGCAACGGATAGAGCTACTCAGAGCGGTACAGGCTAATGAGTGTTAGGCCAGCACATTGTCTAGCCCAGAGTATTACAGCTTGTATGTAGACAATAGAGATGAAAACCTCTTTGGTGACCTCATATAAAACATTACAGCAAATGAATGCAAATCACGTAATATTAGAAAAATAGACATGACTCAGTAGTTAAATTACATTAGAAATACATACCCTACACACTTTTCATGGAGAGATTTCTATATTTGATAATGTAGCTTATAAGAAAACATTGGTAGCACACACCATATGTGACACACACAGTGGTTTAATATCAGATTTTGCAATGCCTTAAATTTTGACATTTTTATTAAATTACATTGCTCTGTACATTTTTCTGATAACATTGCAGCTACTTAACACAGTGGTATATGCATTATTATTTTAGGGGTTAGGTCATAGCACATTGTGTTAAATGTCTGTTAGAGTTATGTGTGTTTTGTGATGTACTGATTACATGAAATAGTGGAACTACCACTGCCCATAATAACAATGTAAACTTGTCTTGCTGCTTTAATAAGTGATAAAGCATAACTCTTTGTATTCAACTACAAAAACATGCTCTGCTACTGTTCTTACTACTATTTCACTTTATTCCCACTCTTGTAACTATGTTGCAGACACACTGTAACACACTGTGACCCTCACCTCAGGTTGTTTTATGAGGGTTTTGTATTAGTCAGACAGGAAGTATCCTTGAGAAAGTGTGCAAACTCAGAAATCTCCCTTATTTGTACTTTGAAACTCATTTGGATTGAATATTACGTGCAGGCCACTTATCTAATTATTGATTTAAAAAAATGAGGCTTAAATGCTATAATTTATTCTGTTGGCCTTTTGTCACAATGCAATATTGGATTGTGTCTGGTAAGAAATTTGCATTGACTTTTGCCCAGCAGACACTCTTAATAGACTTTATTATGTAGCTACAAGCTTTTACCACCATGTAAAAAGACTCATATGCACAGCTTTTCAATACTGTCATTGATTACTAATAGTTCACTAACCAGAACTATGAAAAAAACAGGACACCTGTTGCTCTGATAGTACACTTTTATATGGAATTTTTTTTATATATATAAGCTCATGCCCTAAACATGGTAGTATTTTATTTTAAATTTTTTAAAAATTTGTTTTGATTTTTGTCCCACAGTCCACTGCTAGTGAGGCGACACTGGTGGCACTACTTGCAGCCCGATGTAAAGCCGTCAAACGAGTCCAGTCCACCAACCCAGAGCTGTCAGAGCCCGAAATCTACTCCAAATTAGTGGCTTACACATCTGAACAAGTAAGTGCAGATAAAGATATGTTAGTATAGTATTATTATAGAGTGTTTAAGCCATTGTTGAATTGTCTGGTCTTTATTGCTGAAACTGTGAGATGCTTGTATTGGGGAACTTTTGAGCCGCTCTCCGTGTTCTAAATAAATTTCCCTTATGAGATGAGATGATGAACTAAGGTCTATCAACTGATAAAATTATCAGAAGCTTTGAATCTTTGTACACGAGTATGTTAGTCATAATAATCCAAGTCTTGTTGTACACGGGGTTACTTGCGTGCTGGCTTTGATCAGGTTGAATTGCAGACTGAATTTGTGATTGGGTTAGTGAGTTGCCTGAGGGACACACAGACCTTTGAACAAGACCAGCTTCTGTTAGTCTACTGCTGGTCTCAAGACATGTGTCAGGATGTTTTTCCTCACATGCATATCAACTTTTTATTTTTTTTAAATAAATGTGCACCTCCGGTCAGGCTCATTCCTCTGTGGAGAGAGCTGGTCTCATTGGTGGCATCATGATGAAGAAGATTCCCACAGACTACAACTATTCTCTGAGAGGTGCACTGCTCAAGAAGATGATCAAAGAAGACAAGGCAGCAGGGCTCGTCCCTTTCTACGTAAGAAAGCACAAAGACATCTTACCTTATCTTACTTTATAAATGCTAAAAAATACAACATGAAACCAATACATTATTTTTATATATATATATATATATATAAATAAAACAGTTTAATTAGGTCATTAGCTCTTTTTTTTTAACCAGCTTGATTTCCCTCCTACGATGTGACTTTATATAGTCACATCATAGGAACCTGCCTCTCCTCATGAAGCAATTTAAATCAAATTAGATAAGTGGCATGAATTCAAGTTAAAATATTAGTTGAAAAATTAGGGTTTAGGTTAAAGCTATGAGAATAGTAACTATGGTTAGGAAAGTAATCAAGGTTAAGGTTAGGATCCGTCTCCAGGAAATGAAAGAGTCAAGACCTAACTGTGTGAATGTGTGTTTCAGCTGTGTGCCACCCTTGGTACCACATCATGCTGCTCTTTCGATAATCTCATGGAACTTGGACCAATTTGTAAGTCAACTATGACCAAAGCACTCAATCACCCACTAGGGGAAAAAATACACACCAGTTATGTTTTCTGTTTGTGTTATTCAGGTAATGAAGAAAACATGTGGATGCATGTGGATGCTGCATATGCCGGGAGTTCATTCATTTGCCCTGAGTTTAGACCCCTGCTGAATGGGATTGAGGTGTGTATCAGGGAAAACATATGCTCAAGAAATGTCCCAATGTCAAACAAATTATATATTATATTATCCATATTTGGGCAATAACTTTAAAGGACCATTCTATGACCAGTTTACTCAAAATGAAATGTGTTGCATTAAAGGTACATTATATAACTCTTCTAGTGGGGAGGTCTACTTCCTGCTTCTGTCCATAGAGATACTGCTTTGTCAGGAATGTCCCATGATATGGCATTAAACTTATCTATCTTGTGATTACTCAATGCATTTACATTGCAAAAAAAAGGCCTTGAAAAAGATCCATTGTTACCGTAATGCCTGCATTACTGTTTAGGGCTTTTCCCTCCACAGATTTGACCTGGAGCCATCAGCTGCTTGTCTCCATAGTGATAGATACATTTAATGCCACACTGTAGAAAATTTTAGGCAAACCATCACAAAACTTACATTGTGCACCTTTTAACTGGACATTTTCAGACATTTTATGTGAACAGGAAAATTATTAAACTTAAATGGCTTGTGCTTATCTACAAAGCTCAACACTTTGCATGCTGATTGTATCACTCTGGTTTATTAGAGATTGAAATGGCCTCATGTTAATGCCACAGAGAAAGTGTGGAGTGATGGGTCCAAATCTCCAGAGCACACATGAGCTCTTTTGAGGCTGGAGAGGCAGCTGCTGCGGCACAGGCTGCACAGACCAACTGATAAGGACAGAGTAATTTCCTGAGGCACAGCTAGACCTTTATATATCACTGTTTATTAGACACACAAGTTCAAACAATGTGGAGGGAGACTGAACCTGCCTGTCGTGGCTGTAAAACTGTCATGCTC
The DNA here is from genome assembly GCF_009829125.3 of Periophthalmus magnuspinnatus. Lineage (NCBI taxonomy): Eukaryota > Metazoa > Chordata > Actinopteri > Gobiiformes > Gobiidae > Periophthalmus > Periophthalmus magnuspinnatus. The sequence continues at coordinate 21,773,476 of NC_047141.1, read as the reverse complement.
TTTTGTCCTTAATGAACACATGGATCCTAATGACACAATCACTGGCATAAGGGAACCTCCCAGCACCATATTACACAGAAGGCAATCGTTTATGCAAATGCTATTGTAAATTTAATTAAACTGTAGCAAAATTGTGTAGTATAAGTGAAATTTACAATATTGTATCTGTCTTGCATCCATACGGAATACTGTCCAGATGTATTTCCTCAATAATCAGTGGCAAATGTTTGTTTTTCATGTTTATGTTGTTGCTGTTATTAGTTTTGGAAATTGTGTTTCGTTGTAATTTTAGTAATTCTTGCGTAACTGAAACGTTTGCTAAGGTGATACAGCAGTAACAGTCATGGCGATGAGATAGGGTGATAAAGCAGTAACCCTATGATTGGAGGCGGCTGATGCTGGAGGGGCCGTTGCTATGGGAGACGGGTGATGGGCAACAGGTCTTTGAATCTGTCAGTATCACAATTGTCAGTCAGGAGTCTGGCGGTTTTGTTTCTCTGGTGTGTTATTGCATTTGAGGAGGTTGGGTAGAGAGGATATGAGAAAAGATGGTCAACAAAAAGATTTGAACTGATTACAAACGGTGTTGCTATAAGAGAAAAAAATCAGGGAGAGACGGCTGCGATGTGCTTTACTCCTGGTTACCTCGTTTGCATTTCAAATAAAGTGTGCCGGGTTTGGTCTAGATAAGACCACTGCAGGAGAAAGTGTTATAGAAAATGCAGTGTGACGTACCATGGTATCTATATGAACTAGGATGGCTTGCATATCGCTGTAAAAAAAAAAAAAAAAAAATCACCCTTGAGTAAAAATGTTTCAGGTCAAACTGTACTGCATCAGGTCAAACTGTACTTTATCCATGGCACTTATGTTATCTCTTCTGATACATTTGATTCACATTAATTATTACATTTTCAGTTTGCAGATTCTTTCAACTTCAACCCACACAAATGGCTTTTAATCAATTTTGACTGCTCCTCTATGTGGTAAGAAAGAACTCCTTTCTATTCTGCTTTTCCAATGTTGTGTGTTTTCACTAAGAATGGAAAATTGTTTGGCTGTTCTAAGCTTTGTAAGTCTTTTTCTGTTTAATGTACCTGAGTCTTATCTAAAAAGAGCAGTTATTATCACCACTAAAGGGCTCCATCCATCTACACCTAACAATTGCAGTGTACAAATAGGTCTATGTAATTCACCTGCCTCTTTTGTCAGCAGCTACACGGTAAAAGAGGAATAAAGGTGCTTCCTCATTTATATTTCCAGATAAATGGGAGACTAGATAAGCACAATGTCTTTAATCTATATAGTGAGAAAAATAGATAATCATTTGCATGTATAATTAGATTTATATTATGAACACAAAAATAACTTCCTTTGATTTGGTGGGTTTTAGGCCCTGTGTGGTTTTGTCATTTAAGATAAGTTCATGTTTTGTATATTGTTTTCAATAGAAATGATAAAATAAATGGCCTAAAGCAATTTCTTGTTTCCCACAGGGTGAAGAAAAGAGCGGACATCATTGGAGCATTCAAGGTGGAGCCATTCTACCTTAAACATGACAACCAGGAGTCAGGTGAATCTACACTAAACTTAAACAAACTACTGGTGAATTCTCTATACATAAAATACATCTCAGAACTCATGTCTAGTCTGTCATGGCTTAGTGTGTGCCAACCAGCTTATAAATGCATTAATCTTTTCCCAACTGTATGTTAAGCTGATTTGCAGTATTTGTGACCTAATTTAATTAACATAAGTATAATAGTAGTAGTAGTATACAAGTATGGGCACTGGATACGCTGCACTGTCCATTGGAGCTTGCTGTATGGTCCTTTCCTGCAGATGTGTGAGCTGCACTGTTATTTATCTGATAGACAGACAGACAATTAGCAGCCTTCCACCACTCAAACACCTTCTAACAGCCCTGCTCATACACTGCACTGTTCAATCTAATTAGTGGTTATTAGCGGCAGCAAACAGGGCCTTCATTCTCCCCAGATGAGCTAGCTGAAGCCGTGGGATTGTGTAGGACAAAGGGCTGTGTGGATTGCCACTGATCACAGAGATACCAAGTGGGTAGGGGATGACAGGGCCACCTGGATGAGGACATTATACAACAATACAGCCTTATTTCAATATATTACAAAGAATTTGTCAATCCACTTAGGTGTCCTTCTGGCCTTACAGTTTTAGATAGTGACTGTGGGCAGGTAAAATCTGAATACGCACTCAATTCAAAGGTAATTCCTAATGGGGACAAAAATCAGGTTCCCATGACTTAGATCTTTATTATTAGATCATTACTAGAACAATAACATCATTTAATGTTCAAGTGTGGTTTAAAATAGTTTAAGGTTAGGCAAGTAGTAACATGGTTAAGGTTAGGATCAGTCTGCAGGAAATAAATGTAAGTCAATGTAATTTCTGCAAGAAGCATGGAAACCCAACATGTGTGAATGAACAGAAATATGTACATCAGATAGTATTTTGATTACATTTGATAGTATCTGCTTTCTAACCTTTCGGTTGTTATTGTTAACAGGACTGGTTACAGATTATCGGGTAAGATAATGTTAGCCTTATAATAAAAATCAAATGTTTATTAGTAATCATTGCCTATGTAATTGTGTTTTAGTTTCATTTCGATTTGTGTTTTTTTTTTTTTTTTGTATCCAAAGCATTGGCAGATCCCACTTGGAAGAAGATTTCGCTCTTTGAAAATGTGGTTTGTCTTCCGCACATTTGGGATTAAACAAATGCAGGCTCATATTCGCAAAGTAAGTAACAACACAGCACACAACAGAAAATACAATATAGATTAAAGGTCCTATATTATGCAAAATTGAGCCATGTTAGAATGTTATCACCTCCTCAAAGACATACCCAGAGTTGTGTTTTGTTTCATTCACAAATATTTGAGTAACTCCTAAATTCAAAATGCTCTGTTCCACTTTGATGTTACAAAGTGGTAGTTTTCATGTTAACGGCTACCTTTTGCAAATTTGCTCAGCCTTGCCATTTCCTTTATTATCTGTCTGTCTGTAAAAAGGCCAATAGCTGATTTAAATAATAGTCTGTATTTATTTACAGTGATAATCTGTCACAACAATTAAATTCTATGCCGCTTAAGTTACTGTACAATCCCTCAGTACTATCAAAACATACTCATGTTTGCAATCCAATTCCCTTATTCTTCCTTTCTAGTTAATCCTAAAATATTCTTTCTCTCCAATGTTTCCACCACCCTCTTCCTCATCAGCATATGACATTCAAAAACACATTACATCCACCTCGATCTCCTCACTACCAGTCTTTATTCTCTCCATGAGGCTGTCAGTTCCAGTTTATCTTCCACTTCCGGCCCTCCAGTTGGCCCTGTCAATCAAATTAGCCTGTTTTCTGTTTATTTTCAATTTGAAATCAAGCAGAAATGATCCCTACAGGCATAACCATAACACACTGCTCTGGCGAATGGGCGTACATCTCCGTTAGAATATACGCACAAAGATAATTTCCCTTATTTGGGTGCATCAGTTACATCAAACCATTACATTTGAAAAACACAAGTGTAATGTTATTTTAGAGCATGTGTACATTATGACTGCATCAGTAAACCAATACACAAGCAGCCAGTGGTTTAAAAGCTTGTAAAAAGCTCTGAGCAAGGGTGAGTTGTTGGCAAAGAATGTGAAAGCGCTGATGGGGTCAGTCTGGAAGGAAATGTGTACAGTTTGGATGTGCGTCAGCAGGTTTAATGAAATAAGCTTTAAAGTGTGAAACTTGTGTGCCATTCTTACAATTATTATCCTCAATAAATAGTTTATACAAATTTCTAATATTTCTGTTGCTGCTGGTTGCCACAGTGTAAATATATTTTATTATTAAAAAAAAAAAAGAAAGAAAAAACTCAGTAATAACCTGCTGAATGTAATAAGCCACAAAAAGATCTAATCTATCTCTTGAGGGTAGTAAAAGGAGAGAATCAGTGCTCAGCAAAGTACTAGCTGCATCACACTGACCTCTTGTGGAAAATGATGGGTGTTACAGACAAAATGGCTAGATGCAAATATCATAAAACATTACAGTTAGTTATTAAGTGTTGGTATAATTCATGAATATAACATTTACCAAAATATCATTAATCTATGCATTTGTTTTGTCATTGTTACAGCAAGTTGCTTTGGCCAAAGAGTTTGAGAGCCTTGTCCGAGCTGACAAGAGGTTTGAGATCTGTGCTGAGGTGGTGCTGGGCCTGGTCTGCTTCAGAATCAAGGTAAGACTTTACCCTATTATATCAATAATGAAACTATTTGTCTCAACTTGAACAATATATTGTTCACATGACTGAGGATTGCTCTCTCTCTGTCTGCTTTGTGTAGGGCTCCAATGAGCTGAACCAGACCTTGTTGAAGCGGATCACCAAGAACAGACAGATCCACCTGGTGCCTTGTCAACTCTCTGGACGGTTTGTGCTTCGCTTCTGCATCTGTGCCCGCAGTACTGAGTCTCACCACGTGCACAAAGCGTGGCAGCACATCACACAACTCGCCTTTGAACTGCTGCAGGAGCATATAAACTAAAGCAGCATGCACAGGGACAAGGGCCATCTGACCTAAATTAGGCCCTGTGTCAGAACAAACAAACAAAAAATCCTACTTATCAAATGCTTTAAACTCTGTTTATGGTTACATTGTCTTAAGTCTTTTGTCTTGTCTTTAACTCTTAGGGAGCCTCCATGATGTGATGGGTGGGTGTTACTTGTGATGGGATGTGTATGTATGCAAATATTGATTGACTGAGATATTAAATGAAGAAAATCTTCGACATTACCAAAACTTAGTGTTTCCCTAAAACAAGTGCATTATTTACTACATATTTATGAAGAGTCAATATAAAAATAGAGTATATGTCTTATGTTCACTGGAATGTACAACCTACAACTCCAAAATGTGTTGGTATGAGGGATTATTTATACAAATTGATTTATAAATTTGGATTTTCAAGACTTTTTTTCTGCATATGCAGGTCTGGTGCTATTTTTGTCTTTATAAAGTTTTGGCCTAAATGTGTAAAATATAGAACAAATGTTTATGACTAAACATTTCAAAACAGTCATTGTATGTAAAACACAGATCTTCAAGAAAGAAATTCTAAAACAAAGTACCCCACTAACCTTGTGATTGTGTAATTATAACATGCTGCTTTGCTGTTGTCATTATTGCTGCTTTGTCATTATTTTTAATAAATGTGGGCAATGATTGATTACAAAATGGACTTTTCTTTCTCAAATGTGTAGCTGCCATTTCAATTCAAAATGATATACAGTAAAGAGCTGTTCCAATTGTTGTGGAGGCCCTCACTGCAAAGTTTGTCTTTTATATTTGCCACTGTTATAATGATTATAATACCCTCATGAGCCACGTGCATATCACAATCTTATCTCTAACTTCAACTTAACTTATATGTAATATAAATTATTTTAAAGTTTGTAAATGTCAACTGTTTGACCGAATACACGCAGCAAGTTGTGCTTAGCTTAGGGGGCCCCCTAGTGGCGGCAGGTGCGCAGGGCCTGGTGCATGCGCAGTCTGCTCTATATCCAGCGTTGTGCAGTGGCTCATTTTGACCGGTCTGTGCAAAAGTCTGCGGTCTGATTATCACAGACAGCAGACTTCATGAACTAAAAGCTAATACTATGTCTGATATTTACTATATCCTACCTCCTCACAGAGCTAGGTTCTAAAGCTAAGCTAACATGAGTCTATAAACAGGAGGAGCTTGTCTACATTTGTGTGTGGTTTGTTGAGAGAATAATGGCACAGAAAAAGGCTCTCTTAGTGCATAATAGTCCGTGGTGTTGTGCTCAGGGGACATAACATGCTTTAACACGCGTGACCCTGATGAATTAAAGATGTGCTCTGCTTTTACCACACACTCAGTGGTTTGCTAATTGATTGAAATATCAGTTCTGAAATGCACAGAACAATTTGCTGGAAAAAGTACAAAAATTATGTTTGACAAAAGTATTGTGTTATTAAACATACAAGGTAAAATACACTAACCTATATTCTTAGAATTGTTAACAAAACAGCAGAAACTAAATGTATTCATTATTTTTCTTTCACGCTTCACTTTCCTTAAAAGTGCACTACGTTTCCAGTGAAGTTATTACAATACCTAGAATGTTCCCCCGTATGGCATTAAACTGAATTAAACTGAAGAATAGACACAAAATAAATACAAAAATCTCCATGGAGACCCACCATATCAGGAAAGTTACATAGAGCATCTTTAGAGCTGGTGTTTAAGCTGGTGTTGTTTCCAAAAATGCTTCCTGAATTGCACTTGCTCTACATACACACCAGATGTCACCATTAATCACTGAGCCATTGGGGCCCTGTGTCAGTTTTCATCCATTGCCACACAGCCCAAAATATGCCAGTGATACCGACACCGGCGGATATACTGTGTGTATGTGTGTGAGAGAGTGTGTGTGTACGAGGATGTGTGACTTGACCTTTGCATAACTGCTGCCTGTCTAAACGCTCCTCTAGTCTACACTATTAAAAGACACATTTAAATTTTCACACCTCAGACTATGAGCACTTTCTCCTGCTCCTTCACATAACTAACATTTGCTCAAGGTAAACAGAAGCTTCACTATGAACACAATATTGCACAGGATTGTATGTAATATTTTTTCAGCCAATACATTATTTAATTTCCAACTATGTAGAGGTTTCATGCACATCCTTTATATATACAGCTAGTGTTTTTTCAGTTTCATGAAATAAACAGCACTGCGACTCAATGATACTCCAAATCACTTAGCCCTGTGTATGAAGCCTGACAGTCTACTGTTGACCATTCACATGGTCAAAGCCCTCCACTGTCCATCATTTGAGGTTATTGAACTCCATGCTGGAACACACTTTTTCACTTGGGAGACATTAGCTGGGAAAACATTACAGTTTAACAGCTATCAGCACATTAGGGAATCTGAAGGCATGGCTCGAATACAGGGCCTTACTGTATTACTTCAAACTGTCAACTATCATCAGCTAAAAGTAATTAGAGCTATATTATACTAAGTGTTTCCTTCAATAATCAGATTTTACAATGAAAATTGTTACGTCACAACTTGACTCTTGAATGAGTATTATCTTACTGAACATCTCAGCTAAATATCTCAGCTAGAGATTGTTGGAGTGATGCATTCATGAAGAAAACACGGGTGCTTCACGCTATGCTCTGTTTAATTGGAAGAGAGTAAAGTAAACATGGGTAGAGGGCTTTTAAAGTCATTTTGCACATTTTGCACAGTCCCTGACCATTTGTGAGGGAGTCTGCCAGTGGCATCATGAAATTCAGTAAGCAAGATCTATTATATAGATGGCTTTAGTCATCATATTGCATCATTTTAATGGTGTACCCCAACAAGTCATCGGCTGCTTATGATCACTGGTGGTTGAAAGGACCTATTGTACGTTGCACACAGGGGAATCCAACACAAGCAATTCTTTAATAAAGTAATAATAAATGAGTAATAAAAATCTAATTGTGATCTGATTCCTAGGAAAATACATGCTGTTTTGGAAATTAATCTCAATTCACTGAGTGATTTACAGGAAGATTTAACCAATCTCAGATGCAGCAGATGGTTTTAATTATTACTGTTATCCAAGTTAACGGTAATAATTATGAATTATGAATTGAAAAACCCAAAAATAATACCTGCATGAACCAAGATAAAATCAAAATGATGAAACTGGGCTCTAGAATATTTGACATCCAGACAATAAACAAGTGAAGCACTAAACCACATATGTCAAACTCAAGGCCCGGGGGCCAAATGTGACCCTCCACATCATTTCATGTGGCCCTCAACAGGGTAAACTGAAAGGTATGATGGTCTTAAAATGTCATTTTATCAGGACATCAGCAGTTCCACATTTTTACATCAAGGCTAATGCACATGCAATATTTGTAACTTGAACAAGTAATAAATACAGAAACAGTTAATTAACAAGTTAAAAAAAGTAGTTAGATTTATTTTAAATCCGGCCCTTTGAAGGCAGCCATTTTGCTAATGTGGCCCCCGGTGAAAATATGTTTGACACCCCTGCACTAAACTGTTACATATATGAGCTAAAAAAAAAGTTCTATATGTTGTTTTGATATTTGACAGGAGATGTCTTCCGCATGTGCTACAAATGAGTGGCTGCGATTGGCACATCCAAAATAAATGTAGACATATTGTGGCATAAAAAACAAACATGCACATGTTTGCTGGTCAAACCAAAGAAGGCTAATAATGTAAAAATGACATCCAAATAGTCAAACCAAAGAGTCTGTGTCTCTTTCTGTGGACTGGGAGTGCTTCTGTTCTAATTGATCTGACCACGACAGCGCCACTACATTTCCTTCCTACTGTGGTTAGGACTCATCGGGGTGTTAGTGCATTTAGAAAGCCCAGATTCAGAGACGCACACAATTAGTGAGCAGTGCACTGGAAACAGTCCAAATTGAAGTCCATAATGTGGTGGCTCGTACATGCTGGTGTGGAGTGTTGTCTGCAGAGCTGCTAAAATCACTTATAAGAATTCTGCACTGTCTTGTCTAGTCTTTCTTGGAATTCTGTAAAAGACATTTCAAAACTCTATAAAGAAACATGCATGCTGGGTTAATAACATGCTGATCTGTTTGAATAAGCACAGAATACATCATCATAATACCAACAAACTTGTATTGTAGTTGTCAAAATACTAAAACCTTGGCTAAAACTAAAAACTTGATTTCGATACTAAGGAAAATCGAGACTATTCTAAAACTATTCAAGAAATGTCTAATGTTGTGTGATGTGTTTTTTCAGTATCTACTTATGACTATGTACTGGGTTGACTACATCTCGATACAAACACATGTTAAGAGAGAGGCACATGGTCAAATTCAGTATAGATAGTGGATATTAGTATTAACAATTCACAATAATATATGATTTATTAAACACTAGAGCACAATTCCAAGTGACGTCTAAAACTAAAAATGGTTGTCAGAACTTTTTCCCAAAATAAAAAATGGTGGAGGCTGTTGAATGACATACAAACATATTAATTCAAGAAGCAGTTTGATCATATTGGTGACAAAACACACATTGTTTAAAAGAAAAGTAAATATTATATATTTGTATCCTGTTGGCCTTTCCCAAAAAAAATGTCATATCCTGTATTTTAACCATTATTTGTATTGTAACTATAAAGAGACAGTTTGGTAAGGTATTAGAGTGGCATAGAGGATCAAATTGTGGACAAAGTCAGAAGCTTAAACAGGTCTTTATAAGGGAAATCCAACTAAAAACAAGCTTGAACAAGACAAGTGACAAGAGACAAGAGTGTGTACAGTCTCAGCAGCCCTGTTCAGCATTATTTGTGTAAGGCCAACTTTTACTGTATCATTTGGACCTCGTGGATGTTGCTAAACACCAAATTGTGTATACACAATATCAGTCTTTCTCAAGAGATTGTAATTTTTCTTCTTTTACAACCACAAACAAATATCAAATGACACATGAGCCTGTTATTAAAGCTATCACCTTCAATTATGTCAATTGCTGCTGTCTAATGTTGGTGTTGGAGAGTCTAATAGCTCACTGGGTCCATACAGCCTCCAGCACGCTTCTCCTCAACTCTACACTCCAGTGACTACATTAATTAGCATTATAAACACTCTCCTCTCACATCACTGATTCTTTCTAATAGGCACAATAAGTCCGTACTGGTCAGGGTGGGCATGGTTTAAAATTGGGGTTTGAACAGAAGCTCCTCCCCAGTCCCCAGCACGCCCTCTCTGCTGGGTTACAAGACTCCTGTGCATGTGGGCTGGTCATTCTTAACATCCCTCTCACTCACTCCACACTCTTCAGTTCTATCTCTGAACTTCAACAGACTCCAAAAAACAAGGGATCTACAAACCAGCTCTGCAAGGTAAGAAACTGCCAGCATTACCTGCCCTTGCAAGCATTTTAATGTTAGGCTATAGTAGTACATTATTCAGTGAGTCAGGCAGTTTGTTAGTGCTGTCATGCCACACTGTTCTGTACCTGCTGGGCTAGTCTCTACATGCATAGATCAGTCTGTGCAGACAAACACAGTTGGTGTTTATAGTGACAATGCTTCAAGATCTTTCTTTCATTGACCTGTCCATTTAACAATTATCATATGATACACAATGATTGATTTACAAAAATGTTTGTTGCTTTATCTAGTGATAGTGATTCAGTGCTGGTCCCAATCTATATGAATGGAAATTCTTGCTTGGTATATTAAAAGAATATGCATCAGGAGGCAGATAAATAACAATGGTCAACCCCAAAGCTGAATGGTAGGTAAGAACATATGTATGTATAGATGTAAATCTAGTACATCACTTTTGATTATACTCTTAGACCATTTATGTTAAATGTATTTTTAATGTGCAAAAAAATACATCTGCATGCCTTCATTATTATATTTGTAGGAGGTAGACGTGGGCAGATATTGATAATATTGTGGATGCTGTTTTGAAAATATTTTTGAAAAATGTTAATATCCAGTATATAATTTATAATATAAAATGCAGCAAAAAGAGCTGATTAAAAAAAATCTGACTGCATTATTAACTTCCAAATAAGGGTATAAAGTTGTATTTCTGCTCTTTTGTGGATCATTTGGCTTGGCTTGCCTTGACACAATATTATCAGAATATTGTAAGTAGAAATTTTGTAAATATTACCCAGCCCTGTATTTTATACAGTTTAATTTGGGTAAATGTGGGTAAACTGGTTTATAAGGTTCATTGTTAGGTAAAACTGAAGTTGAATGACATGTTTAAGTTTTGGAAAACATTTGACATCATGCATTGCAAATAGACAGTCTGCAGCTTCTGGTAAATACACTCCTATGAAGTCAATAAGAACCAGCAGGACACAGCGACTTTAAAGACAGACCAGGAGTCACCAGTAAAGCCACAGATCAATGGGCTTACAGAGTGCCACATTCCTTCTGAACTGTATTTACACTGGTTATGTGCTGTCCTCAAAAGGGCATGATGATAAGCAAGCCAATGCATTTTAACTGTACTATGTCTTGAATACAAGTAATAGATGGTGTGCAATGTGGATGTGAATATGTGTGATGGCTCTTTTCTTTTCTATGTAGCTCTCAGTCAATAGAATGAACTGAGTACCTTGTATGAATTTTGTTTGGATGTTGTCTATTTGGAGACAATAAAGGCTACATAACATAGGATACTATGTTATCATATCTTATCTTATCTTATTTTATCTTATCTTACAGCAGTTTGTCTGTCTTAACCTACCTGCTTGTTTTCAACAAAGTACCCATGGCAACATCAAGTGCATTCACAGCACATCATGTGTCCCAGACATTATTATTGCAAGGATTTATGTGAGTTTAAGATGAGGCTACTGATAATTAAAAGTAAAAGGGAATAGAATGGAAAAAGGCGTAGCTTTGTTGACATAATACTTAAAATTACATCTGACTAATACCTGCAGAAAACTGAAGACATCCAAAGTGTTTCTACCACACGACTGACATCATTGTAAACCAACCATGCCGTGCACCAAAAAAGTGCCAGATCATGTTGAAAAACAAAGACAAGCTTTACCTTTCACACTTGCTGACCGCTGTTTGCTCCAAAACTAGAACCACATGGTTGCATGTGTACACACATCATCATCTGTCTTCATACAAATAAATGCTATACAAATAAATACAACTTCATCAAAGCACACATGAAGTTGTCATTTTCACAGGAAACAGGAACCATCTGGAATATTGAATAGAATGAGCACTCAATGAGAAAGAAACAATGCACACGAAATATGAAAATTTAGCTTTTGATCTGTCAGTCATTTTGATAATAACATTTAATTTAACCTGTATTTTCGCATATTTTCAATTCAATTCATTTTATTTTTCTAACGCCCAAAATCACAACAACAGTTGTCTCGAAGGGCTTTCATGTTTTGGTTGATGGGGGAAACCGGAGAACCCGGAGGAAACCCATCCAGACACGGGGAGAAACATGAAAAACTCCACACAGAAAGGCCTGGGCGACCCGGGGATCGAACCAAACCTTCTTGCTGTGAGGCATGAGTGTTGCCACTCATTCACCGTGCTGCCTACACTCAAAAACAAAACAGGAAAAATCAGACAAAACAAGAAAAATCGGCCATATTATATTATATTATATATTATTAAATATTATATTATATTTTCCCTTCTTGAGATATCATATTTCCTGCCTTCTGGCATACAGCTATTTGATTAATTTGTCAAAGGTTTTGGCAAATGGCCTTCCTAACACAACCTGTTTTTACACTGAAATACGAGCGCCGTATATGTCACTCAGGACCTCGGGTGGCTGGATTAATAAAATCACATTTAAACAAACTGTAATCAACTTGAAACAATTAGAAAAAATGAATCAATAAACCTTTTACCCAACATCATCATTTTGTAATTAGTTTACAGATAATTCCATTATGGCTCACTCTCTACTTCTTCTATTTTTTTTCCTTATTATTATGAGTGCAAGGCTTTTAGGGAAAACCAATGTGCTTACCTCATTTTCCATCAATAGGAAATGGCCTCTAAAGAGGCCGCTGGATACAAGTGTCGGATCGCTCTGGTGCTGTTTCTTCTTTTGGGCAGCATTGCGGCTCTGATCGCTGTCGCTGTCATCCAGAACAAATGGAGCTTCACTTCATATAGTATGGAGGTGAACATTCTTGTACATTTTAAAAACTATTTATAAACAGGAGTTAAAGACAGGTGGGGGGATTATGTTTAAAGACCTGAATCTACTGTTGTTATATTGGGTAAAGGAATGTGAGCACAGATGTTATCCAGATGCTTTTGGTGCCCCAAATGTGGTGGTGTCATGGTTCCTAACTCTTAACTTTTGTCCTGTTTTCTCTTATAGTATGGTATAGTGATAGATTCAGGCTCATCTCGTTCAAATATTTACCTGTATGAGTGGCCCGGAGAAAAGCAAAATGAGACAGGGATTGTGAAAGAAGTCATGAACTGCAGGGTTGCAGGTAAGTGATTGTTAACAATAAAAGCATTTCAAACACAGTCTCTAAAGCACATTATGTTGTGTAACCACTTTATGGAGTGCCATGAGGTTTGATTGTAGACTTGCGGTCACAGGTGATGGTATCTCAGAGATGAAAGTTGATCCAGAGAAGGATGCTGCTTCATGGAAAGCTTTCAAAGCCTGCATGACCAACATCAGCAAAGCCATTCCCGAAGAAAAGCATAAAAAGACTCCTCTATTTCTGGGAGCAACAGCCGGGATGAGATTGCTGGAGTAATACATTTTTATTTGCCGTACTAATTAAAAGCCAAAGTTTTTAACTTATTATGTACAAGTCATCTTACATTTAAAAAAAAAATCATTTTAAAGGGAAAGCAATAAACCCAGGGCCATGGAAATCATGGAAAGTCTCAGACAGTACCTCAGTGCCCTGCCTTTTAATTTCCAAAACGCCTCCATCATCAGTGGACAGGAGGAAGGCCTGTATGGATGGATCACAGTCAACTACATCATGGAGAACTTTTTTGAGGTAGGCCACATTGCCTAAAAATCCCTACACCAAGATTAAGACACAATTCTTTTAGTTTATGAAGCAGATAAAAAGCATTTTTAACTATAGTAAATTAATGCAACCTCATTCGTCTCTTGCCCAGCCAGCCAAAACCACACGCTTTCTTTGACAATGCTTTACAAAGATGTTCTGTACCCTCTGTGATTGAATGTCCAGTGAATCCAGTTATTCATCAGCTTTTTCTACCTTTTCTTCTCCTTATAGATGAGCACCAGATTACACAACTTTATACATCACTGAAAATTCAAGGAAAGTCATTATTCTGAATCTACAAAAGCAACAACAGAGAAAAACTGTGGTGAACCTGTAGGGTGCACAGTCGATAGCTTCATTTGCTGTTAACTGCCCTTAGATGGTGCCTGCCAGGTCTTATTTTGCAGGAACTCAGACAGATAGGCCAGGACATAAGCATACTGTATATTGTTTAGATTTTTTTCTCAAATCAATAAAAAACAACACTGGTTGTGACATGTACTGAAGTTTGGCTCAGGACAGATCTTGGTTTTCCTGCGATTCAAAATATACACTTTTCAATACTTTATTCTAGACCTGTCAGGCAAGAACTCAATGTTGTGTCTAGCCTGGGCAGAACACACTGGAAAAATTCTCATCACGTGTGTGCCTAATTGATTTCTTTATATTTGCAGAAAAATATGTGGAATAAATACGTGAGACCAGAAGGAGGACAAACCTTTGGATCCATGGACCTGGGCGGCGCCTCTACACAGATAGCCTTCACAGTAGGAGAGAACCTTACTGGAGAGGATTACCTGCACGTCAAGTTGTATGGCTACAACTACAATGTGTACACGCACAGCTTCCTCTGCTATGGCAAAAATGAAGCTGAGAAACAGGTCTTGGATAAAATAATTCAGGTAAAATTATTTATGCAAGATACATTTACTATAGTATGCCACAGTAGCAAGTTGGTTGGAGGACCTAAGGAGATACTAAGGTGGTCAATGTGGGTGCGCTCTTAAAAAGTTAATTTAGAGCCTTATAACAATTGCGCATATCTCTCACCCCCTAACATGTTTGTTTTGCTGTTTTAAACAAATAGCGCCCCGTTGTGATTTATAAAACCTAATATGGAATTATTTGTTTTATGGTTGCTCTTTGAACAATTTTAGTTGCAGTAGCCTTCATACGCACATGCTTTGCAGATAGTATGCAATATAAAATCCATTAATGCCTAACTGAGAATTGATTAGTGAACAATGTTCATCCTGTGCTGTAAATAAGCAAGAGAGTCAAGTGAAGAATGCATTATGTTATTAAGAGTATTGATCACACATAGAATGTTAAGCATCTCTGTCTGGGAATACTGCACAAGCACACATTAATAATAGACGAGTGCATGTTCTCAGTCTGGATGGATGGCCCAAGTTTTTCTTTGCCTTGAGACTAATCCTTAAGCAAAGAAAAGTTAATTAGACTGTAAATCAATCATCTGTTTCCAAACTGAATATCACTAATTAACATGTAAAAACTTTGAATGGTTAATGTTGAATGACAAAACGTCCAGATTCAAGACATTCAATATGCAGTCAATCAGCATATCAAATTCACATGTGTGAAGTAAGTTTGATCCAACTATCTAAAATTTCTAGCTTCATTCATTTAATTGTATAAATAAAGTAAAAGTCATGTAAGTACTCTGTCTTCTATCCTAATCTGAAGACATGTACCCAGAAAATTGTACCCAATCTGCAACCACACTGATCATCACAAAAAGCTTTGAAGATCATTCACAATTCATTATGTTTTTCTTTATAGCAATCATCCAACCCAGATCTCATCTTAAACCCTTGCTATCCAGATGGTCTCAACATAACACATAAAGCATCAGACATTTACGATACAACATGCACAAAGATACCAGGGAAATATAACCTGAACCAAACGTTCTTCATGGTGGGAACTGGGGACTCAGAAGAGTGTAAAAAGACTGTCAGGATGATTTTTGACTTTGACACATGCAATGCAGACCAGTGCTCTTTCAATGGAGTGGAGCAGCCACCAGTCTTTGGAGAATACATGGTAACAATGAATTAAAATCCCCAAATAAAAAGGTGTACTAAGACTAAATGTGTTTTCTCTCTTTTGATTAGGCATATGCTGGATTCTTCTTTACAGCTAGAGCTATTGGTGATAATGAAGATCTTGACACCTTCAGGGCCGCAATAAGTAAATTCTGCCACACATCCTGGGTACAGGTATGTTAGCCTAAATAAATATATTATTATTATTAATTAGGGATTGGCTCCATAAACTTGCCATATTAAACGTATGACTCTTAAGTTCTTTCAACTGACCACAATCTCTGCCCTGTGGTTGAATAATACCACTTTTTTAAGCTATAGAATAATCACTTTTGTTTATTGATGATGATATTGACAGTGTTTAGTCCATGTGCATAGGCCCAGTAATTATAAAGATATTAACCATTTCATCAGTTATCTTACAGACAATTGATAGTTATCTTATGTTGTTTTTGTCATAGTCAGCTCTGTCAGTTTAGCTGTTAACAGAAATTGCAAATTAAATATTCTTCTAAACTTTGACTTTTTTGTGTCTTCCAGTTAAAGAAAGAAAAGACATGGATCTCTGACAGATATCTCAAGACTTACTGTTTTGCTGGCCACTATGTCTTTTCCTTACTGACAGAAGGCTACAAGTTTGACAAAAACACCTGGCCGAACATACACTTTGAAAAAGAGGCAAGTTTTAACAACACCAAATCTAGTGCTAGCTTTTCTGTCAGATACAACTCAATGGTTTTGTTAAGATTCTATGTGAACAACAAACAATTGGAATTAAAAGCATTATTAGACCAAAGAGTCAGTGTGCTAAATGATCTCAAAAGCTATGTCCACAATGCAACATGTTTGGACCTGAGTTTATGCCCGTTGTAGCCTAAAGCAGAAAATTGGGTGCATTCTTGAAGTTTTTTTTTACTTATTACAAGATGTTTTTTTATCTGTGTCACATGGAACAAAAAATAGTTTGTAGGTGACAGTTTGAGGATCTCACCATGGCCCCATTCATAGTTGCATATTTAGCACACACGCATGGGAACAAGACCACCCATGGCACTCATAGTAACTGTCTACATGGCAAAAGCTAGACATTTCCTGGCTTGGCATCAGGACGCCCGAGGACAGTGAGCAGATATGACAAAGGAGTTCCCTCCTCAGCCCGGGGGAATTCCCTGCCTCTCACTTAGGACTCACAAAGACGCCGTTTTCAAATGACACGACATTTAGCTTCAGACAAGACGGGATCTCTCAACTGCAGCTGGCAATGGGCCATTTTCCGATTCCCAACAGTAGGGTTAAGAGCAAGTGATTGATAGGCCCTTTACAAACACTGCACTGCATTCTGTCATAACTCATTCTTTCCCCTTCAACTGTAACTATATAGAACTTTGTAGAATATGTAAAAAAAAAAAAAAAAAAAAAAAAATCTGACAAAAAAATGATCATGATAATTATTTTCTAATACATTTTTCTACGGAATTGAATTGTTAAAACATAATTGCTTTTTTAAAATCATACAGGTCTATGAAAAACAAAGAAACAAAGAAAACATTACAAATCAGAGACATGTTAATATTCGCTCCATGAAGAGAGTAGATGTGTAAAAGTCATTTTCGACACTCAAATATACTATATATCAGTGGTCACCAACCTTTTTATCACCGCGGACCGGCAAACGCTTGAAAATTTTACCGTGGACCGGGGGGGTGGTTAACTCATTTTGCTAATTTGTGGGTTAAAAACCCCTTAGCATTCCGGGTCATTTTGGTGAAATTGCCCTTGTTCTGACCTCTCCAAATTAAAATAATCACCACTATTGAACCCTCAGTAGTAAATGCACAAGTTTGGGGTCTTTGTAAAGGTAACACCCTATAGTTTTACCCACAGGTGTCAGAATCACTGTAAGTTTGTCTGCTGAGCATTTATACACTTTGGGGCGCAGATTGGCATTAGCTAATGCTAATGATTACACATGATACACATTTGACCCACAATAGCAGAATAAACCACGCTTACCGATCAGGAACAGCATCCAGTCCATCAGCACATAAGGTCCTCTGCTCCTGACTCCACCATGAGATCTTCACTCGGTTCCATGAACCGCTCCGGGTCCGAGATGCCTCTAGTTTAACTTGTACAAACATCCACAGTGTCCTCGGTCGCGTACTTCCTTTGTTTTGTCCGTTTCGTCATGTTTAAAACGCAAAAGTGCTGCAAAACAGTGCGTAAAATTACGCAATTACGCGCGCGGGCCGTCGGAACGCTAAGTGGTTAAGTTGTCGGCGCTCAAGTGGCGGAAATGTAACCGAGAGAATCCGGTCATTTTTCAAAATAAAAGATTTTTCAAAATAAACGATTGTTCAGACTCCGATAATAAATACAACGGAAATAATTAATTATTTCTTGGACGGCCAGTGGCCCGGTACCAATTGATCCACGGACCGGTACCGGTCCACGGCCCGGTGGTTGGGGACCACTGCTATATACTATAAGGGAGGCCAGGGAGGGAGTGGTTCGAGGCGCTCCATTCAAACCTTCCTGGGGGAGGACCTCCAGGCACCCCTCACTCGCTCTCTGTCATTTTTGTATGTTAATTAGTCCCTCAGCTAATATAGCCTACACCCATATACCCAAAGCAAAATCATATTTGTTTACTTAAACAAATATCAAAACAAAACAAAACACAAACAAAACAATACATGGGTACGATCAATTTTAAACAATATGGAAAAGTGCCCTTTTTTTCTTGGTAGAGCGCCTGCTCCCCAAAGTATCTGCACGTTCCTGTTACATATTGTCATACCAATATTACTCAAGAAACAGTAAAACATAGTTAGAAATAGGACATGTCTTGAAAATACAGTTTATTCTAAAATTACAATTAAAGTTTTCTATTTTCTTTCACAGATAAAGAAGACAAGCATTGGGTGGAGTTTAGGGTACATGCTAAGTCTGTCTAATATGATCCCGTCTGACGTGAAGGAAAACTTCCCCATGTCAAACCCTCTGTTTGCTGGACTTATATTCCTATTCTCAGTCCTCACCATTATAACCCTTGTGATTGTCTTCATCTTCTGTGTGCGCACCTGCTACTAAGATCCTGGGAAGAAAAAGAATGAATTGAAAGAATAGGCTCGATATAGGAAGAGGCTTGAATGAAAAGAATAGGCAATCAGCGGCATGTACCAAAAGCTTCTGACATGTAACTACAAATTGTGATACCTCAGGGATGTTGATTGAAGGGATGTTTTTCAATAAATTGGCATGACCTAAAACAAAGGAGTAGATGGTTACAGGATGTTGTACTTATTTAATAGTGTTTTAGAGATAAAACCTCCTTTGACTCCATTTTATCTGGATGAATGAACACAACTCAGGGGAGCTCATTTGTCTGTTATGTTTGTGTACTGTTGCTAATTGCTGTATCTCTTGTGCGTTTGATACAAATAACAATACAGCATTCGTGGCATTGGGATCAACAAAAATTGACCATCAATGAAAACTATAAAACTTTTATTTTAAATTGTCATAAGCATGTATGAAGAACTAGTGTTACCCTTAACTGTATCTTGTTACCAGTCTGAACATTCCAGCCATCATCCGGAAGCAAAGACAAATATTGAATAAAATAAATCCTAAATATTTTTAAGACAAAAGCTCACAAACTCTTGTGATCATACAAGCTGCATGTGTAAATATGTTTATACATTTGCTGAATGAGACCAGTAGTTCCTGTGTTGTGAATAATGAATGTCATTCTACATTTCCAGCAGTAGGATAAACAATGCTAGTGAAGAGCTGCTTCTCAAAGTGAAGGTAGAGGTTTTTTTTTTAATGTAATGTATGTATGTATCACGGCACAAATAAAAATTTGACCATCCATTACTGCAGAAGATTTTTTTTTTCTTCATACTTAACAACAGTGCCATCTACTGGACATCCATGAATGCCAGATGTTTGAAACATTTTTATTGAAAGATTTGTCTAAAAAGAAAACAAAAATGAAACAAAATAGACATTTCAAACTACAGCAATATCCACTGTTTCTACAGACACTCTCAAAATCACAACTTGAAAGACATGGGAGGCATGTGACCAAGCAAATAAAAAAATAGCATCATCAAAGTTATTTCTGTTGCATCATCTTTTACACACCTGTACAAAAATCTCATAAATACTACTCACGTTTCCTCTCTACTTCACTCTCAACTTTCAATAACTTATTTTTCAATAGATGTTTGTATCTTCCCACTTTTGGTTGAATGATAACTCCATAACATCCTTTAGCTTCCTGTCATTGGTGTATGATGAGTAGACGGGGCGTGGTAGAGAAGGAAAAACCTCTATGCATTAATTCTTTGAAAAAAAAAAAAAAAATGTTTTTAAGGGAATCCACATAAAAAATGTGCCCCCAACTACGCAACTGACCCCCAACACCAAAAAATTGTGTTAGCAGCTTACACAGAAGTACATCAACAAAAAAGTAAACATCTTTGTGATTGGCTAAAATGATCTGAACAAAAATGCCCTTTTTCTTTTGCAGAGAGAGATCCCTGCTCATATTTCAAATGGCTTATGTTGGTCCGCACAGCAGCCTAAAGCAACATGACATGAAATCACATTACATAACTCAATTAAACTATCATAATTAGAAACAGCATTTTAGTCAGTCCATTAAGCTTGTGATTTGGCTGCTTACAACTGTAAAACTAGACACCAATGATAACTTTTTTCTACTATTTTCAGACAATACCAGCTTACATCTGATTGCATGAAAACATCTTGAGGCATTTGTATATTAAGACCTACAGCATGTCCCTAGATATCTCCCACAACAGAATAACATAAAAACAAGTGGAAAAAAGCAAATAAGGAAGAGCTCTTCAATGTCTAGCTTCTTCATCTTTGGTATAAAATATGCCACCTGTAGGCTGCACTTGATCAGCCTCTACTAGAACTATTGCTTTTTTGCACATTGAAAAATCCTAGCTGTTTTTCCAGCTTTTAGTGAGAAATGCTTGTCACGCAAGATGCAGGCAAAGCAAATGTTTTAAAGTATGGCAAGCAAAGGATGACAAAAGCAAGCACAAATGGCATGGGAAATAACACGTGTGAAGTTGCAGGAAGGAGCACTCTTCCCCAAATTTTCTTGAATTTTAAAAGTCCTCTTTACAAACACATCCTTTTTGCCTGTACAGTCAGCTTTCCGCTGCTCTTCTTGAATCATACTGTTTTTGTCAAACATAAAAAGGGAAACTTCTTGTTCCCAGCATTTCAGAAAATTAAGGCAATAAAGATTTACCAAAACATTGATATTCTAAAAAACTACTCAAATCATAAAAACGATGATGCAGCTTCATATGAAAGGAAGACGACCTTTGTTTTCTAGACTGCTGCCTGTGTCCCCTTTCCATTTTTTCTTGAATTGAATAAAAAAGTCTTGAAAATCTACCTGGACATTCAAATGTTCGTTTTTTTTTCTGTACAGATTCTAGTCAAGTTGTCTTCTCATAAAGACAACATCCAAAGTCTCTTGATGAGAAATGATAAAAAGTTGTCCAACAGTTCAGCAAACAGTTTATTTTTTCCTAAATTTTCTTCAAATAAGAAACATTTTTTCTTCATTTTTGTCTTGTGTTTGTGCACAGTGGAAGCATTTTCCTCTCAGTATTGTCCTTGTCACTGTTTCTTTTTGATTCCCCTGGTCACCAGTGCAGTCCTTCTGAGGGCAATGCAGCAATGAGCCTCACCAGCCTCAACTTATCTATGAGATAAAAAGGGTGAAACATTTAAACAATGTCTCAGTTTTGATGTCATTTTATTGTTACTGCTACAGGCAACTTGTCTGGAAACTCTTGAGAACAGGAATGTAAGAGGACATCAATGTTACATACAACCAAAATGCATAAAACATTCATATATATAAGCTCGTTTGCAGGGGGAGCAAACTCCTCAGCAAACATTGAGGAACAAACTGGATAAAGTCAGAAAATGTTGTATTGCCTAATATCTTTGGCAGTATCAAATTAAATCCATTCAAATATTATATAATCCAATAGAAAGTGCATTCTTAGTTAATTTCATTTGTTAGTACAGTGGTGGTACAGTGCCTTTAAGGATTTTGTTGACTATAAAGCAGTGCCCAAGAGAGGCCATGGGCAGCATAAGGCTTCTGAGACACTAAGAGACATTTTTTGTATTGAGTGTTAGGCTGAAGTCAGTGATTAATGAAGATTTACCCTATTCTACTTGTAAAGTTCAGGTTCAGGTTTAAACCATCTTATATTTTATCTTGTAACTGTACTACTTGAGTACAA
>NC_047141.1:21426207-21451245 GCF_009829125.3 Periophthalmus magnuspinnatus | reverse complement strand
ACTCGCAAGCAAGACTCTCAGTCAGAAAAGTTACATATTTACAACTAAATTACTTGAAAATTAGGATTGTTAAACATAGTTTCAGAACCATGGATCTAAACTGGAACTGTAAATAGCATGGTAAATAAAGCCATACATTACCTAAACAGAGAGGTACCGGGTAGTTCCACCTTCTCACTGGGCCAGGCATACAAGTGATGTACGCATTCCCCTGGTGAGAAAAAACAAAGGCACTAAACTCCAGCCATTTAAAGCACTGACATGGGGAGATCAAAACAACAGGTGCGAGAGGCAGCTTTAATGTTAGCCTTATGGATCTGTGGACTTAGTTAGGCTTCATATTGTGGAATTTCACAAAATCCTCTTCTTAAGGTTCTCTGTTTAAATATTTGATGGAATTTAGAGTGAGACAGGGGCCTCTCGCTGGTAGCCAGAGAGCACCACCTGTGATCTGACTAGTCAGGGTTGTACCGCAGCCTCAGAGAACAAAACAAAACAAATACAGAGTTTGCTGTTGTTAGATGCCTGCCAAAAAGTTACACATGAAATATTCATATCAAGGTTGCTACCAATACTGAAAACTGTACCTTTATCTTCAGAAGTCTACAATTAAGGGTAAAACAAATTAATTCATCATTCATTTTCAACTGTTAACACATTTCTGTCAATGCTATACTTAAGAACAAGGTCTAATACGGCTCACTTTTCTGTACTGCATTACATTTTCATAATCAAAGACACCGTCTAATCCAGTGAGTGTCTACAATGGCCTCTAGTATATATCTGATGTTCTCACTCTAAGCCTCAAGATATGTAGAAGTTTGTTATAGTCAGCCCTGAGAGTGTAAAAGGAAGTGAATGCTTGAAAAATAAAATAGAATCTGTATGAGATTATAGAGGCGACTGTTAACAAATCCATCGCCTATGGCCTTGGACGGTGCTCCCAAAGCCACAGATAAAGTCACAGAAGATAGAAATACGTTTAAGCTGATTTGCAACTGACATAAACGCACACACATACACACACTCACAGCATTAGACTTGTAAATCAAGATGCTGAATTCTGCATAGATTAGAATGTGGCTGCATGGGGGATGCTGAGGACACAGTTTCTAAAGAGCCTCAATCATAATAATATCTCAATAGTTGTGATGATGGGAAGCAAATTATAAACACAATCATTTGGAAATCTCATGAAAACATATTAAGTTCACAATAGATCGTAAACAACATATTATGAGCGGAAACTATAAGGTATAATAAAACTTAATGCCATGTAATGGCTCATTTTGTGATGTGATGACAGCAACAAATCTCATAAATGGGACAAAATGGGATCTGTGGTAATATTTTCTAAAAGGTGCACTAGGTAACTTTTGCTGTTGTTGTATGTTACCAGTTTCTTTGGAGATGTTATTGCTTTCCAGGAATTCCACAGTATGGCATTAAACTCATCTATCACTATGGAGAACATTTGACTTTTTTTTGGTTGTCTTCAAGTATTATAGTGAGTTTGATTCTAATCATATCATGGCCTGGTATGTGACACAAGTCACAGGAGCTGAAACCAACAAGTTCAAATGCTGGATCAAGAGGAAAACTCAGGGAGCAAGGTGCAGACACCATCGGCCGTGATGACGGAGCGCTCCTCCTTTCACACACGAGACACTCTTCCTCAAGGACCACCAGTCGACAGGAGGTGTAGTCAGTCTGAGAGACCTGTCAGGTCCGTCAGGATGACCACGCCTACACAAAGTAACAACAGCTCATATATGACACATTGCTACCAAGACAGGTGACAGCTCTGAGGATGGCCCGCAGTTAGCAGTCCAAACATGCCAAGGTAAATACTTCTCACTTATATGTTTTCTGATTAAAAGGAAATAAGAAGCAAACTACCAAGGAGAACAGCCGTTCCCACCTTGATTAAATAAATGATACAGATGCATTTAATGTCATACAGGGGAACATTGCAAACAAAGCAATAACCTCTCCATAGAGGTGATGTTTCCATCTACCAGAACAGTTACACAGTGCACCTTTAATAGTAAATGTTTGAGTCGAAGTAAAACATATATTCTAAATGAAGTGTACACAAAAATACTTTAGGGAAGAGTCGACTGAGAAAAAAACAGAACATTGCTAGTTATGCAAACACAATAAAGTTAACCACTAACTTCTAACAGTACTCCGATGATGTATATGTAATTGTGTTACCTGTATGCTGTAGCCTTGACTGCACTGGAAGGACACCATGTCACCCACAGTGTAGCGATCCCCAATCCTCTGTCCGTTACTGGGAGGTAGCGGCTCTGGGCATGAATCTAAACCTATTGCTTAGGAAAGAGTCACAACACACAAGTGCAGACAGTCATTAATCTCATGTTCTACCCACACTCAAAGTGTTCATTTCCCTGTTGTAAAATATATGAATCTTGTAACATCTGAATTTAATGAAAATAATTGTACAGGTAATTACACTTTCATTCATTTGTTTCTGTAATTCCATAATTAGATGGCATATTAAGAGCCTTTTAATTTTGTCTGTCTCCATCATAAAATTAAGAAAGTGGGCCAAGTCACAAAGCCCTTTTCTACTTGTAGCTTTAATCTCCAAATCTTTCCGACAGTGATCTGAAGCAATCAGTGTGAAATTACAAAACCATCCCTCAAGTGTTACTTGACAGAAGCGGTGAGCTCTGTTGGAACAAAGTGTTTACAGCAGAACATTTTAGAAGCACAGGCCCATGTGGAGTGGCTTAAGGGTATTGTGATCCATGACTTACTATATAATGAACTTCAAGGTACATTTACTAGTTAGTTTACTAGTGTTATGAATGTTGTTTATACTGTCACATATCAAACAGCCAGTAATTCATATTAAACAAGGAAAACATATATTAAATGGGTACAAGGACATGGGTAAATCCATATAGATGTATTGCATAACTCCATCACCTCAGCTGGAACTGGACTGGAATTGGAAGTTCAAAATGTATGGATTATCATAGTTCTATGTCACATTAGACTATGCAATATTCATTATTTGAACAGTGCGTATTCACTAGATTTTAAAACTTTTCAAACTTTATAATTTTGTGTATTCACCAGCAATGCAAGTTAATTTAAATATTATAATTTGAATATTACAAAGAAATACAAAGCTTAGGCCCACGCAATCATAATTCATGACAACAGTGAAGAATTAATTTCACTGCTACAGCTTAATACACACATAATTAAATCAGGTGGCTTTTCAGTGCACAGAAAACTATTAAATGTTATTTCAGTATTTAAGATAATATTTGAGTAGGATGAAATAGTGACCATAAGGAAGCCGGCACATTTAACATTAAGTTGTGTGGCGTCAAATATATTACAGTTACAGTCTATGGTAATTTAATATTATTTTTAAACATCACGTTTAAAAGAAAAAAGTTAAACTATTGTTGCTGATTGGAAATAAGATTATATAAATATAATTTGAGTTCATTTTAGACTTATGCTTGCTGAGGGTTAAGTGTGATTGCTGGCTAACAGATGGCTGAGATTCCCTTTGAGATCCAGAGGGGTAGCAGCATAACTCAGGATACACATTTTGGCAAGAACTCTTTTCATCCCGTTGTGAAAAGGTGAACACCCACAGCTTCCTAGGGGCCAGCAATTCTGGAAACGTGCCCGTCCTTATCAAACAAAGTTGGTATTTTCAACAGAGCAACACAGTTATTACATCATTCAGGCCAATTAAATCTTAGCCACACTGGCACCTACAAATCTGTATGGGTGAGTTTGTGGCCTCTGGAGTGAGCTGAAGTAAACCGTATGAGTATAGGCTGGTTAGGGGCCACTCATTTGCTGGGAAAGTTATGAGATATAGAGCAGTTTCTCCAGAAGGACCCAAAGGCTTGGTTCTAAAAGGCATTTCTACAAAATTACATCTACAAACTCCATGTCTCAGTTCAAATATATAATCCAGAACAGAAATGACAAGGACAGGGAAATCGAGCACAAATATGTTTTTCACTTTGCGGCAAAAGTGTCATATGTCTTGTGTGCAGGGAGGCATGCAGCTATCTGCATAAGTACAGTATACTGTTTGTGTGTAGCCTATTTACAAGTCGAATGAGGACACTAGCAACATGAAACTGGGAAAGAGCTGCAATCAAAACTAACCCAATTGTGTATTTGTAGTACATAAATATACATGTATAGAGTCAGTCATTATAATGAATATTAATGTGCTGGTTAAGGTTATAGTTGAAACCAGAAGTTTACATACACTACATAAAAAGACACATATGCTTTTTTTTTTTTCTCACTGTATGACATTAAATCAGTAAACTTTTCCTGTTTTATGTCAATTAGGATTACCAAAATTATTTCTATTTGCTAAATGCCAGAGTAATGAGAGAGGGATTTTTTAGACATTACTTTCTTAAAAGTCAGACGTTTACGTACATACCATTAGTATTTGGTACCATTACCTTTAAACTGTATGACCGGGTCAGACTTTTTGAATAATCCTCCACAAGCTTCTTACAACAGAACAGAATTTTCGCCCATTCCTCCTGTTAGAACTGGTGTAAGTTTGTAGGCCGCCTTTCTTGCTCATGCCTTTTCAGGTCTGCCCAGAAATTTTCAAGAGGATTGATATCAGAGCTTTGTGATGGCCACTCCAAAACATTGAGTTTGCTATCCTTAAGCTTTGTAACCAGTTTGGCAGTATGCTTTGAGTCACTGTCCATTTGGAAGACGCATGTGTGCCCAAGATTTAACCTGGCTGATGTCTGGAGATGTTGCTTCAGTATTTCCATATAATGTTCTGTCCTCATGATGCCATCTATTTTGTGAAGAGCAGCGGTCCCTCCTGCAGCGAAACAACCCCACAACATGATGCTACCACCCCCATATTTCACAGTTGGGATGGTGTTCTCAGGCTTGCAAGTTTCCCCCTTTTTCCTCCAAAACGTAAAAATGCTCATTATGGACAGACAATTCAATTTTAGTTTTGTCAGACCACAGGACATGTTTCTGACAAATTAAGATCTTTGTCGCCATGTGCATTTGCAAACTGTAATCTGGCTTTTGTATGTTTCTTTTGGAGTAATGGCTTCTTCCTGGCAGAGTATCCTTTCAGCCTATGTTGGTACAGTACTTCTTTCACTGTGGATAATGACACTCTCTTACCAGCTTCAGCCAGCATCTTTACAAAGTCTTTTGTTCTTGGGCCGATATGCACATTTCGGACCAAAGCACGTTCATCTCACAGAACCCGTCTCCTTCCTTGAGCGGTATGATGGCTGGATATCCCCATGGTGTTTATACTTGCGTATAATTGTTTGAACAGATGAACGTGACACCTTCAGGCATCTGGAAATTGCACCCAAGGATGATCCAGACAAATCCACAATTCTCTTCCTGATATCTTGGCTGATTTGTTTTGACGTTCCCGTGATATTACACAAAGAAGCAGTGTGTTTCAGGTGTGCCTTCAAATACATCCATCAGTGTGTCTTTAACTTAATTAACTCAAATGTTGTCAATAAAATCAGAAGCTTCCAAAGACATCTGGGTTTACCAAACAGTTCAAATGGTAATGGTAATGGTAATCTTTTTTGTATGTACATTTCTGACTTAAGAAAGTAATGAGAAATTGTCGAAAAAAATAATCTTTCTCTCATAATTCTGGCATTAGCCAACTACTAATTGACCTAAAAGATGAAAGGTTTAGTCTGATTTCATGTCAGACAGTAAGAAAAAAAAGGATATGTGTCTTTTTATATAGTGTATGTAAACGTCTGGTTTCAACGGCATATTACATAAACATGAATGCATTTTTAATGAGAATTGCTTCAAGACTATATAATGAAGTTGTATGCACCACACTCCAAGATCTATATGGATTGTTAGTGAAATACATTTAGTAATAATCTGCATTGGTGGAAGAGACATCCCAGACTGGTCTCAAAGGACTGCAGTCACTTAAAGGAGACAGATGGGAAGCTGTGTGACTGTCCCTGGAGCCTGCTCTCGACATTGTCCTCAAATGTATCTGCAGAGCCTTCAATAGATGTATAGAGTCGACGCAAGCCATTGGCAGGAGTAAAATACAAGGTGCCAGAGATTACTGCTGACGTGTAGTTGAAGTATACATTTCAAGTGATGTGAATGCATGTATTGTATATAAAAGTGTCAACAGAAAATTTGCAAGGTGAAGAACATCTAGGCACGCACTTCACACAGCCAAACCGAGAGCGCACAGCGAGACAGTACTGGAGTGATTCTCAGCAGTCGGCGGAGATGGTGGGGGGAGGGTTTAGAAAGAAGAAAAAGCCCAGACTCAGGCACTGATAGAGCCATTGGGAGAGAAAAGACAGAGGTGTTTGGGAAATGGGGCTCCAACTGCGACGGTTACGGCTGTAAAGGCTTGTTCAAACCTGACGGGACGTACTCACACTGACGGAGCTGACAGCAGACGGGTACAAGACAACATGGCGCATGTCTCCTCTGCTTTGCTTTGCATTAAAGTTTTTATTTTTATATATATATACACATATATATATATATATATATATATATATATATATATATATATATATATACACATATATATATATATATATACATATATATACATATATATATATATATATATACATATATATATATATATACATATACATATATATATATATATACATATATATATACATATATATACATATATATATACATATATATACATATATATATACATATATATATATATATATACATATATATATATATATATATATATATATATATATATATATATATATATATATATATATATATATATATATATATATATATATATATATATATATATATATATATATATATATATATATATATATATATATATATATAAATAAATAAATAACATGGGTTTCAGGATAAGAACTCCTTCCTGATTTAGAGAACATGGCATGGCAACAGTCCCTTGTTGTTATTGCAATAGCACCATTCAGATCAAAATATGGCATCTTTTCAATAGAATATATCCATAAAAAATATATTTCATCAATAATAATTCGATCATTCACTGTGTGTTTTATACAGATCAAGATCAAACAGCACAGAACATTTGTCAATACTTTTCCAGCGAACTTATTGGTATGTATGAGTATGGCACCCTGAGCAGCTGTCCCTCTGCTTTAGTGTGAGGAGAACAGCAGATGCGAGCCAACATGAGACACACACACAGAGACAGCGTGACAGAGACGAGCTGACAGGCCGTCTCCCCTCATACCTGTGTACTCCAGGTGGAAGCCCGCGGCAGACACGCTGATGTCCGATTGGAAGGTCAGGTACAGGTTGTTGGAGGTGCTGTTCAGTAGTTGGGGAATGGTTGTACCTTTAATAAATAATATACACAGGAAATTAGCTTGAAAGGGCATAGTCAAAACTCGGAGAAGAGAGATCTGAATAATGCATAATGTCAAAGAGCCGT
Organism: Periophthalmus magnuspinnatus; assembly: GCF_009829125.3. Lineage (NCBI taxonomy): Eukaryota > Metazoa > Chordata > Actinopteri > Gobiiformes > Gobiidae > Periophthalmus > Periophthalmus magnuspinnatus. The sequence continues at coordinate 21,443,750 of NC_047141.1, read as the reverse complement.
TTGGGTTTCTGAGGCCATTGAGAATATCAAGGGTCTGAATATTTATGTTTAAGAAAAGAACAAGCTGACTTTGCGTTTTAAATGTTTCTGAGCATAAAGGTTTAGTGTTTTTATTTTATTAATAATTCAGTGATGTTGTCAACAGTGTTTGGGATACGACAACTTAACACAATAGTTTTGTTTTCTCAAGTTATTTTGTATTAGTTATTTTTCAACTTTTCCAACTTAGCATAAGAGTTTTGGCAGACTCTATGTGAAGAGGTGCTGTGCGCGCTCCCAAAGTCTCACACAGACTAAATAAAGACACATCAGTCTTTCCTTCAGACATACACCACAGTGGCTGCCCCTCCTCCAGTTCAGTTATTAAAACGAGCCTTCAGCGATGCAAAAAAGATTGTCAGTAGTTGCAATATGGGATATAAATAATTCATGCTAATGTAATAACTTCATGCGTTAGTTTTCCAGGACAGTAATGACTAAGGAGGTAAATTACTAAGTTACTTCTAAAAGTAATCCCACACTTGTGTCTATAGTGCAAAACAGCAGAGTTAGCTAAAAAGGCTTCATGTGTAGTTGAAATGGAGATTAGTGATATTGTAATTATAATAATATTGCCACTGTTCAGGTTGTACCCAAAAAAGTTTAATAGTTTTTGGGATATGCACCAGCAAAATACATAAATTATTTTAAATGTCACAATCTCACTGCATGTTGCTGCTTGACTTGCACACATTTCTCATTTTCCAAAGTGAGATATTCAGCACTTGGTTAATGTGACACCTCACCTCATAAAACTGATTGTTCCAAATGGAAGTCATTATGCTAAACTGGCTCCTCTTTACAGCGAGTAGCCACCTTAAGTTATGGGATGGCCTGTTTGCACTGGTAACTCTGCAGCAAGAGTGCCTATTTGATTAGCAGGACCCCTGGGGCACCCTGACACTTGTAAAGTTGCAGACTGAAACAGGGCCTAGATTATGAAGATTTATACTGCAGATAGGAGGCAGAGGTTTGTCTCCTGCTTGACTTCTCTTAACTGATTTTAGATGTTGTTCTCAAAGGACACGCCAAATGTCATCAGCTCCATCACCACATCTGTCTGTGGCTGGGACCTTGTGACGTTTGATTGAAACTCAGTCGGGGGCTGTCAGGCAAGATTCCCTTGTCTCACTTTTACCTGAGTAGCTGCCGAGCCTTGGAGCATTGCCATCGACCCCATCGAAAAAGTCCAAAGAGTCCCAGTTGTGCTCAGTAGCAAAGGTCACAACTTGAATCTTTAAGGGTAGAATACAGAGAACACTTTGGTAAATAGAGGCACTTAAGGATCATAAGAATTACAATGTACTATAAAGTCATCAACAGAAAACTGCAGTAGACATTTCACTTACTTGAATACCAGCTCCTTCCGGGACTGTGATTTTCCAGGCACAGTTGAGATAGTTTGCGTAGGGCTCTGGATATCCTGGAGAGAGGATGGTACCTCTGCGACCAGTCAGAACACCACCACATGGAACTATAAAAATTAAACCAGGACTTAAAATTAATAAGATACATCAGCAACTTGTATTATTATTATTTATATAACTTATACAGCTACTCCCTCACACTCTTTAATTCACATGAAAAAGATACCACCATCTTGGCAACAGGCAAAAAAGTGATGCACCATTTTGTTATAATTTAACGGGGCCTTTGAGTGCCCTGAGCTATCAGTTAATGTAATTGGAAGAGTAAGATTAGAAATCATGACACTCATAAAAGCATGAATGCCTCTCACCTATCTCAATCTGCAGCAAGCTCATATGTCAGAGCACCGTGGGCAGAGAAGAGAGGAACTAGACACTTTATTAGATCTACTTTTGGACCATATTATAAGCTGGAGGTTCAAAACAACTTTTAATTATGTTTTAATAACTTGGGTATCATAAAAGACAAACGACCTAACTAGTATTAAAAAATATGTTCAACAAATAAGAAAAAGCTGTAGTGTGTGAGTACATGAAAAGGGTAAGGTACACTTTATTGTTCCTGCAGGAGAATTTGTCCTCTGCATTTGACCCATCCTTCAATGCTACTGCGGCAACCTGTCAGAAGCAGTGAGGGCCACAATGCCGCGCTCAGGGATACATTTCCAGATCTTGAGCTAGGCTTGGTCAGAACTATCTAACTGGAGGATTTTACCTATTGTGCATGTTTTGGGTTGATGGGAATACTGAAATGAGGAAACGAGGAAACCTTGAGCAAGAAAGGCCTGGGCGATCTGGAAATCAAATCCAGAAACCTCCTGCTGTGAGGTGTAAGTGCTAGCCTCTTAGCCACCATGCTGCCAAACAATAACAGATTTAGGAGATAATACTGACTTAGATGCAGTGATGGGGAAAAATGGGGAGGCAGAGCTGGAGGTAGCAGAGCTTGAGATATTAAGATTTCCTGTGGGAGGGATGAGGATGGATAGCTTCGGGAATGAGTACATCAGAAGGACTGCTTATGCTGAATACGTTGTAGACAAGACACAGGAATGGAATTGCAAATATATAATATAGGTAAAATAAATAAGACAAAAAACAGGTAAACAAACAGTAAAAGAGTTTGCAGAGATTGTTTGAGTGAGTTGAAACTGAGGAAGTGTATAGGCTAGGAAGTTTTAAAGGTCTTTTATAATACACAACCTTTCTATTTGTGTTCTTTATAGTGACAAAATAAATAGCGTATGTATAGTTGACCCATAAGGAGCCGCCCCCACAAGGCACCTGACCCGGGATCAGCTCTGGTGGTCAGAGAAGATGGTGGACATGACCTCACTGCACTCCCACACACAAACACTCTTTAATTGGGCGAAGGAAGACTATATCCAAACACAAATCCTCTGTTTCAAAACAAGCGCAGCGCGACACTGTTTACTTGTTGTCACCTCGGAAAATGTGAGTGCCAACAGTGTGGGTTTTCTCAGTGAGAATCTACTGTATCTCACACCACACATGCATCATCCAGAATAGCCATATTACACTGAACAAATGCCTGTCCACGAAGACCCTCCGAGGAAACTGAATAACAACAAGCGAACTATCTTTCACATAAAAAAACAAGCCCACACAACTACTAGATCTTTTGTCATTTAATAAACGCTGCCTTATCTTTTTCAGTAGGTATTTATATGGTAATAAAAAAGTAATCAGGAATAAGAACAAATGGTAGCAGGCAATTTGTAGCGGTAGTACATAACTTTTGTCCTATAAAATTCAAAGTTAAACAGAACAATAATTTGCCTCATTACTAAATACACACAGGTCATTAAGCAATACCTTGTTGTCTGTATGCCCTTTGTGCAAAAATATGTCTAATAGTCCCAGGACCAATAACTATGGACAAAGACTTTGAGGACAGTAGAAAGTGCAAGATAAATATTCATAAGTGTAGTTGCGGGTGTTAAATGTATGTTTTATGTAACTAAACCTCACGGTGAAAAAATCCGCTAACATTGTATGCAGCAGTACTTTGATTAGAATAGTTTAACCACTGCTGCGTTGTAAGCCTACCTATTTAGAGGATTATTTCAGACAATTTAAAATTACTTCAGCAATTACACAAGGAATAACGTTACTTCATGTTGCAGAAGATAAACAAAGCACACTCCAATTCATATCCAGTCAAGAAGTAAATTATGCAAGCATCCGTTCAGGCAAACTATTTGTACAGAAAGCACTGCACAGTTATTCTAAACATTATGCAAGCATTCAGCCTACACTAATTAAATCACAATACGATGTTCAGTACTAAAGCTTTAATTCATTTGTCTTTGCCAATCATACAAAACAACTATGTGCAGGTATTTCAGATGTAAGCAGTGTGTAATGGCGCTAACCCCTGTAAACAAGACTTGGGTAATTGAGCATAGTGTTTTTGTGGAAAGTGCCATAAAACTATAGATATCCATTATTCTGGAGCACAGCACACAGCCTCTGGGAGAGAGAGATGCTGCAGCCAGATTGAATCTCCAGATAAGAATCACTGTGTTTAAAATGGGAGTGCGCGTGCCACTTCTATTCCCTCAACACTTGGCAGTAAACTCACATGAACCTTGAATTTGTTGTTTGGCATGGGTCCTGGCTTTCCATAGATCTTTTCTTACAGCTCCTGTACTCCTTTATCTTCTGAAGTCAGACAGGTGGGAGTCGATGTGACACTAAGTTTGTGACCTTTGAATGAGCGTGTAGGCAACCTAGTCATGCATACAAATAAATAGCATATACTTTCATGGATCACTATTGTTCTGGGTTTCTATTGAGCATTTATATAGAACATTTCCAAATAGGAACAGGAATAGGAACGTAGGGGTTGTAGTTTTCAAAATAACTTCAGAGTAATCTTGTCTAATTGAATTAAAATCCTTACTTTTTACCACATCAAGTGACTTATGTTTTTTTTTGTTTTTTTTCTGGTACTTACTAAGTATATGTGTAGATGATTTTACAATTTTACATTTTGGTCACTGTAAACTGCAACATTGATCTAAAATGTCTTATATAATAGAAATGGGTTCACACTAAAAAACAAAGAGGCCCCACCCCTCAAGGTGACATTTTATCATAGTAAGCAGTGTATTGTTGTGTATTTATTTATTTATTATTAATTAATTTATTTCAATTAGAAAAAAAACAACAAAAAAAACTCATTAGTCAAACATGCATGAATCAATAAGAAGGCAACTCTGAGTAAGCCAATGATGAGAGAAAAAACATTTTAACATGATTAAAAGCTCATAAAAGTCGCATTTGCATAATAATATCTCATTTGAGGACAATCGCTTGCTTATGATTAAATATGATTTTGTGGCTCTATATAGATGTTTCCTACTTCCACCTCTTGATCTACTCATGCTATATGTGAGTCTGTGTGGCACTTGTTCACCCCTTGGAATTACTGCACCATGTAAACGCAGCCATGCATTAAAATGTAAAGTGTGGATTTTTCATAAATATTCATGCCTGTTCAATGTACATATGGTTGCCAAAAAACATGTAAAATGATGAGATGATTCTGTGAGCAGATGGCACATATATAAATGATTCAGGGGCTTTTTTATACAAGGCGGGATGTGTAGTGGTTTGCCGTGCCAAAACATAAACAGAGGTGGTCCAGAGTGACTTTGTAGGAAAACAACTGTATCTCAGGAAGTAGAGCAGATGAAAAACATGTCAAAATATAGCTGGCAGATGGAGTATGTAATGGTTTGCAAAAAGTAGGATTATTTTAGTCTTTAGATCATACACTGTAGACCTTTTATGATTTATGAAAAGTCATTTGGTACAATCTGAATTACTTAAAATTGCGTCTTTGTCATAACATTCTACAAATATAATTATTACAATCATGACTTTTTCATCTATTTTTTCTTTCCCGGGTTGCAATATGTAAAATCCTCCCACTAAGATAGTCCTGACCAAGCTGATCAAGAGACTGGTTGCTTTAGCGGCATTGAAGGACCAGTCAAATGCAGAGGACAAAGACTTACCTGACCTAACAAAGCATATCCACTGTAGCTTATCTTGCAGTCATTTTACATCGAACTGCTATTGGTTTGATGCTAAATTCTCTTGCTAAAGCATTCTTCATAGTTTATGGTGGCACTATGAGACTAGCATGAGAAAAGCTATGCAATCACAGTAATCTTTCTGGTTAATTTTAAGCAACACATTATGCTAAGTACCTACAAACAGTAAACACGCTTCTATGCTACTACAATGTGCACCTGCTTCATCACTCTAAGATTGTTTTCTGTATTACTCATTCAAGGGGGAATCTGAAGTGAGATGCATAAATCTACATGCAAAGAAAAAAAACACAAAAGACAGACATTAGTGAAGCTTCTGAAAGAGGAAGAATAAACAACCGTTGGATGCACCTGCTCCTTCTTGTTAGTGCGTGTGTGTTAGAGTGGTGTGGTTGGAGGAGGCTCACCGACACATGTGGGCACTGTGCCATTCCACTGGGCCAGAGCGTTGGGCACGGCCTCACACCTGATGGCAGTGGCTCCATGCAGCGTGTAGCCTGGATTACACTCAAAGAGCACCGCCATGCCAGTGCCAAAGTCGTTGCCGATCCGCTTCCCAAACCGCGGTTCAGGCACCGAGCTGCATTGTGTGGAACTGGTCCTGGGGACGGCTGCAGGGCGAGAAGGAAAGAAGAGTGTGTGAGGAGAGATAAAGAGCAGAGGTACAAAGACTACTATGAGAAAAGGAAACTGCTTCATTTAATAGTGTTCCAACTGCTTGGCCAAAACAGATCTATGCCCTGACCATCGCCACTGAAGTCAAATGATAAAAATAACACAACTCTAAAGACTATCCTGCACTGTTCCATAGACTTTCATACGACATGGCATTAGTTATTATTTTTCCAAAGGCAGTGCCATTGCCTGTTCTGTGTACACAATTATTTTATACATATTTTGTACATCTTAGTGGCAAGGTAGATGATTAGCTTCCCGGACAAATCGTGGAAGATCTGATAAAATAAGAAGAACAGAAACAGTGATATTTCTGTGTGCGTTTCATTACACAATCCATTCCATTTTTATCTGATATTTGAACCTCAGCCAAGACATTTTGGTAATTCGTAATTCTAATTTAAAAAATATCATCAGATTGGATTATTCATAATTCTTACCAACCAAAAATATTGAGATATTACTTCTGTATTACCACCCCTACCTCAACCTGAATATTATCTTCATTATATAATGAACTAACTATTTTTCTTTTCTTTTTTTTTTTACTTTCAGTGTGAAAAGCCAAGACAATACATTTATATCGTGGTAGTATTTCCCCAAACTTACCTTGATAGACAAAATGAAATCCCTTTGCAGTTTCACTTCCATTTGCAGAAAATTTTAGTGTTATTTTATTTCCTGAACTTAGAGGCAACGTCTCGCCTGTCGATGACAAAAAAGGGAAAAATGTTAATGCAGGTTGAGGTATTCTGACACCAACGAGACTACTGAATAGGAGGTGTATTGTGTTGCATTAAAAGCAGCTTTTCTTTGTATACATTTACTACAATCTCAATAGCTGCACATTACTTATTGAAATGAGTTAATTTTGAGCTTGAATATATATGCATAAAAGAGTATTTGCTTGAACAGGAAAGAGATTAGTATCCTTAAAGTTTGGTCTCCTTACCCTAGTCTAAAAATACCCACTCCCTTTAGTATTAAAGTTGAAGGTTACGGAGTAAAGCTTTTACCTGAGTGAGATCCATAGATAGAGGACAGAAGGGCAGAGCCTGTGGAGGAGCCATCGTAGATCTCCACAACATCAGTTGTCAAGGTCTGGAAAAATACAAACTGTCCAAACAGCACTGCAAGAGAAAGAAACAAAAAGAGGTCCGATATGAATGCTTTATTGTTCGACAAAGTGACACAATAAAACGTATTAAATTCTGGAGTCAAGAGTACATTTAAATAATATGTTTTGCTTCAGAAAGTCTCACAATAATCCTTCAAAGCTGTTAATTATGATAGGCTACCGCATTGTGACGTAACATGTGTTGTGAATAATGGAAATTTAAACTGAATGCAGCTAATCACACCATATGGGGCAATGAAAATTACAGCCATTCTCTGGTTCCATTTTATTATTGGGTGGCAGCAACAAGTTTATCTGTTGAAAAAAGTGATTAGCAGCATTTCACTGTGCTATAAAAAAAAGACATTTATTATAGCAGTTTAGCCAATTTTCAGTCATGTCTAATTGTCATGATCAGCTAAGGTCATTTTAAAAGAAAAAATCAAGTCAACTAGACATAAAGTGTTTGGAGTGAAGACATTTTGCTGCTCCTCCAAGCCGCTTCTTCAGTTCTGGTCAGATTACAGGTGGACACTGTCTTATATCTCTCTGAAGGGAGGAGCTAACTACAATTAAACTAACACACCTCCTCTCAAACTATTTCTTTTCTTTGGCTAAGATCTGTACCTCACTATCTTCAAAGGAGTGGCTTTGAGATGGAGATGTTCAGCAGACTGAGGTGCCGAGAAGCTCTCGCAATGGTGTTGGTTCTCTTGGCTGTTTAGTTTCTCCAATGTCACACTCACTGCAATCTTCACTACACTGGACGAAGGAGACCACATTGCTGTGTTTATGGCTTTGGGTTTTGGATGAACCAGTTTCTCTCTTAGTTGTTTGTAGGTTTGAAATAGACCAGAATTTCATGTTGTCTGAAAATACTCTGAAGCTTTTCAGACACACCAGCTTTGTAAGTAATGGTTACACCTTTTCTTCTAGGTTCTGATTCTCTGTTGCCCTGTTTTTTGGCTCTCTTAGATCTATTTTGGACAGCCACAAGCAAAGAGGGCTTTCTCCACATGTTGTTCCTCTTTCACTTTTCCCTCTGTGTTTGTAGGAACCACTTGAGCCCTGTGCTGTAGTGTACGGATAACTCAGAGTGTGTGCTGCAGTGGATGGTGTGAATCAAAAAGCAGCTATTGGTCAGTGTGTGTGGGCTTTCTGAACACTTCTACCTGGAGTCACTGGCCCTCTCCTATTGTTACTGCACAAGAAGGCCAATTTGTTCTCCTTGGCCTCTTCCCGTGTGAACTTGATGTTTGGATCTACAGCATTAATTTGTGCACTAAAGGGGGCTCTTGAATTTTAGTCAACTTTCCAGCAGTTAGCAGATTTGGTCAGGTGACAGTTTAGTTCTCTCTTTTGGTTTAGTATCCTGCTGTCTCTACTACAACTGATGAAGGGATACAAGTGAAAAGAGAGGTCACATCTAAGGAAATCATTGTCTCATCTGAATCAAATTGGAGATGCTTGACTTTGCTGACAAATTCTGCTGTGTTCTCAATATGGTTCTCCATGTTGCCAATCAGAGGAACCAAGCTGGTTTTCAGTTGTTTGGCCACATTTTACATGATGGAGTCTGTGCTACTTACAATGGGTCTGAGAGGTACTCGCTGTTTGTACATTTTTGAGAGGCCGTAGGTGCAAGAAATGGAGTCACCAGGATAGGATCTGTAATGCAGCTGTCAATCAATAACTTCCTTCTCGAGCTTCTGTAACCAGTCTATGATCTTCTTATACCCACTGTTAGAGTCTTGTTTCAATAATTTGTAGGTTGTGGTGTCACTGAGCAGGCTGTTCACCTTAGCTCAGCTGAGCTCAGGATCACAGTGCATCTCCTTTTGTCAGCTGGCAAAATGTTGATACTGTGGTCCTTTTCTAGAGCAGTGAGAGCCTTCCTTTCCACTGATGTTATGTTGGAGGGAGGAGTTGTGGTGTTGCTCAGTGCAGCTGTGCAGCTTTCAGTCTAAGGTCTCCAGCTTTTGTCTCTGTAAGCTTGTTGTTTCTAATGGCAGTTTCTGCAGCTGTAATGTAGTTCACTGCGAGGATCTGGTTAAATGCTAAAGAGAAGTTCAGGCCTTTGGAAAGTACCTCTTTCTCTGTCTGGGTGACCTCAAGGTTGAACAGGTTTTTCATCCAGTGTTACCTGTTCACAGGTTGGCTGAGTTCATCCCCTTCACTCCTGTCTCTCTGATCCTTGGGTTAGGTTGTGTTTGGAGTTGCATAAACGTCTTTATGTGACATTCTTTGGTTTCCTTGTGTTGTTCCAGCTGACCTGAAGCTATGAAGTTCTTAATCCTCTGAAACATTTCTTCTGGGACTATAGTAACTATTCTGTTTTGTAAGTTTTCTATTTTAAACTTTAAGCTGTCAGTGCAAAAATTCACAACAAATTCTAAGGCTGAGTATCTTCCTAAGGTAACGCTGAGTTAAACTGGCTGACCTGTGCCCTGGTTCTGGCGCCTTCCTCTGTAATACTTGCTTTCAGTAAAAAGCATGTTGTTTGGATCAGAGTTCAGACTGTAAGGGAATAAACTGTGCTAGTAAATTTCTTATTTTATTTATTTTTTGCCATATCGCCCAGCCATAATTCATTATATTGCCATTTTTAGACAATATATACCCTTAACATATTTTTTTTTTTAAATGTTACCAAATCAGCATCATCAAGTTAATATTAAATCTACAGCTTAATCTATCAGTCGAATATATAATTGACATATGTGAAGACAGTGGAATGACAACGTGTGTCTAGACTTTGACCTTTAAATTGATTAAGCCACCTCTGACTAATGACACAGCATGAGGGATCAGCTACGAGATCATAAAATCTTATCTCGACTACAGAGCGATGGGAGAACTACACAAAGCTTATGATAATGAACTGGGGATTATTTTAAATACTGAGGGCATGAATATTTCCAATTAAACATTCCTGATGATATCACTGTGTGCACAGTCTTGAAAATAATGTGATCTTCCATTGTGTGCGCAGAGATACGGCCCACTGGATCCTGAGAAGACCTGGGACTGAGACTTGTTACATACAGTACAACGTGTGTATATTAATAATGACAGAAAACGTTGGATTTGAAAGCCTTGTGCAGAATCATCCTGACATCCTTTGTGCATTTTTATCCGCTTTGTGAAGACGGCGAACTAAACCAATCAGCGTTTATTTTTGCATACCAAAGCATAAGCCGTCCTGGTCGTTACGGCTTACAATGGAGCGAAAATAAGCGTTTGAGAACAACTGCCAAAGCATTCATACAAAGTCATTGATTCCAACTACCTACTTTTCTATTTTCCGGCTGTTACTTCCTGACCATCAATCCACTCTTTGCACTGACAGAAAGAGTAGATATTTTGAAAAACTCACAGAAAAACTTCTTCTTTGAGCGTTATTTCGTAAAAGTTATTTCGTATAAGTTTGTCTCTGGATGCTCTTGTTCCTGCATCTCTCTCCATGGTCTTTGAATTGATTTAGGGTGATTAATATGGTTGTATTCTAACATTCTTAAATTATATAATCCATTAAAAACAGCCAAACAAAATAAAGGCAAACTGTAATATGGGCTTAGTAAATGTAGGACAAGTTCACGTAAATCAAAGTATTTGGCTTGTGCTAATGCTGCATTCATAGCCCTACAACATAATCCACCTGAAACCCACAAAGAATGTAAAAACCCCTAACAGACGCGAGCGCTAAAGGTAAAATATAGCGGCATATGTTGGTCCTTCTGGCAATGAATTATGTAGAAGCTATCTGTCATCTTGCCTCTGTAGCCGCGTGGATCGTCTCTGGCAGGTCGCCTCACAGTTTAGCACAATGAGACCATTATATCCAGAACAACTAAGAAAGACCGGCATTCGAATGACTCCTGGAGCCACTAGAGGCAATGCTGTGCTGTTTCCCGTGAGATTACTCTTGTGACTGAGTACAAATGCCCAACCAGGTGTCACCACAAAAGAAATGGAGCGCTCAGAAAGGAAGCAATGTTTGTATGTTTCCATAATGAGATAACCATGTAACCTTTTGTTTGACACAAGACTCGACATAGAAACTAGAAGCAGCAAAAACCCAGACTAAAAGAGAAAACAATGCAATCCAGCGAGGAGAAGGTGTAGTCATAGACAGCGGAGCCTCTTTATCTGTAGAGACGCGAGGACGCCAATGGCACAAGCCGATGTAGAATAAGAGATGGTTTTACCCTGAGGGACTGCTCACTGCTGGAGCATTAGCATACCAACACAGGGCTCTACAGTGCAGTGGCGTTCATTGTGCCTCTAATCCAAAGGCAGCCAACCATGACACCAATCTGCTCCTTTGCTGTAATCACGTCCAGATATTAAGTCAATAAATCATGGTAAACTTGTTGCCTAATTTATGCAGGACTATGATGAATATTTTGTCCTCTGGGTCTTGTGGAAGTAATGTAATGCACTGCATATGAACAATGGGCAACATTATTATGCCACCATCTTAACCTTGATTTATTCCAAAATATAAAGAGATGCTCTTTACACACTCGGAGGCAGTGGATTTAAGTACTCAGCAGGTATCTCTGTTCATGATGCCTGGAGGGCTAACAGTGTGAATATAACTTAATACAATTCATGTTCATTTGATGTTAATCCATTTTTACATTTACATAAAAAAGTTTTTATCAAGATACAATAAAGTATTGTTTTTTTATGGGAGAATTTGTTATCTTCCACTTGTTTATTTTAAGGGTCTTGATGTGATGAAAATGTGCACTAAAAATCCATGTTGGATCCTTTACTGCTACATAAAAGAAGCGCAGAAAGACACCAGATTAAATGCAGAACAGGAGAACGTACACCTAACTGTGTGGTGAGTTTTGCCTGTGGACGGCACATTCACTGATGCATGGACTGAACACGAAAGAGGAAGCCATTCTTTAGCTCATTCTGACTCAGTACACACATTTCCTGCAGGTATTTGTCTCCCTGCTCAAAGTGAGAAAACCCCACTCTACAAGGTGCTCAATTGGGCAGTGATTGGTGTACAGAAGCAGAGGAAATTAAAATCACTGTCATGTTCCTGGGACTGCTTTGGACAATGGAGTGTTTTGTGACAAGAATAAGAAGACTTGTTATGCTGCTGCTGGTAATATTGTCTGTAGAAAAGAATGAGGAGCACACCTGGCCAGTCACAATGTCTATAATAGCCATTCTAAAAAAAAAAAAAAAAAAAAAAAAAATGTCAAGCTTGATTTTGATTATGAGCAAAATACTTGACACTTGATACAATTTTCAAAACCACAGTGATCACAAGACACACTTCTTTTAGACAAAACAATGCAATTTGTGGGTCGTTCCTTAATGTAAAATGCTTTGAGTGAATTGCCTGTACCAGCCCCAGTTCCATCATATATATGCAAACCTAAACATTTGTGCATCCCACTAGACAAAGAAATCTGCTGTAATCTGAACAACTCAAGTTTATTAACATTAACAACAGTTGCCAATGCTAGATTCAATATGGCTGACTCGCTCCATCACTCTGAAGTTCACTTTAAGCTCTGAACCTGGTTCTTTATCATAGGACTGTGGGGCCAAAGTCCTCTCCCTGTCAGAACAAGGGCATGTGCAGATAGGATCACCACAATAATGCCCCGAAGAAAAATGTCATAATCCCTCGACAGCCTCTATCTCTGTCGCTCCACAGCACTCCATTCTCCTGCTGTACCATGAATAAACAAATGGTGCTTCACAAGGAGACCACTGGTGGAGGCACTGGCCATGAACTGAACAGAATGTCTGATCTGACCAATGCCTTAGACTTAATCAAACTTTATGCCATCTATTTCACAGTCCACAGTCTTCAAAAAGGAGCAACTCAAAAGGCCCCATGCAAAGCTTGTTCACAATGCTATGTTATGATCAACTACAACCCTTTCGCTCTTTTACTTTTCATATTGTAAGTGCACACAACAGATTGATTAAGGTCCTGGAGTAGACCAAGCTGTTGTGTACTTGTAATCTATAGGAAATATTACACACAGTCCCCTTGTTTTGTGAGTTAAAGCTTAAAGACCTTTTACCTGAGTTTTACAAACTGTGAGAATAATTATTTTGTTCATTTTGAATCATTGCCCTTATACTGGCATTGGTACTGGCATTCAAACCATATTATTGTCCTGCATTCCACGGTATAAGACCCTTCACACCCACTGTCCACAACATGGCATCTGGCGCATAAATTATGTAATCACAGCATGGTTTGTTTGCTGTGCCCACAGCAAAGGGGAAAATCTCTTATGGTTTAAAACAGCATTTAGTGATTTCACATGTGGTGTCACTATTGTTTTATATCCTTCATATGTATTCAAATCCAGTGTTATGACACAACTTGAAATGCATCACGGTATATCAACAACTGTCTTATATACAGAGCTCATTTTCCATGGACATATGAAATCCATGTGATGCTTTGATAACCATCAAATATTTTTACAGTTTGCCGTAAATCAGCTAAGCACACATACTATCCCTAGATCATATTATACTGTGAATAGTGTTATGAATAAAATACCATGACAGCACTGCTCAGAATAGCAATAGCATAAGTGGTATCTGATCTCAAACCAATACTAAAGCTACATGTGCCTCAGGGCTGGATGTAGGCGTGATAAGGCACAGCACTGGGGTTTACAAAAGGTAAGCAAAATGGCAGCATATGTTTGTCCTTCTGCTGATGAATAATAGACGAGGAGCCTGTCATCTTTGCTCTGGTGCAGTCAGGCCTTCAGAGCACTGCTGGCAAACTCAAGCAGGCACAGTGAATGACGCTGCCATATATTTTTAATGACCGTAATCAACAAGCAATACCATGACATCTGTACGGCAAACAGTGTGGTCGTACCTTGGCACGTTATGCGTTTAGTCCATTAAGGGTAGAGCTCTAGTCCATCATAAAAGTGGTTATTACTGGAGTGGCCACTATAAGGCTAAAAACTATTGCTGTTGGTTCAGAAACAAAATTACAAAACCTTTTCTACACAGATCTGACCTTTAACTTGGCTTGGTGACATCACCTGCTTGTCTCCATAAAACATATCTATTCATCTATACGTTTAATGCCCTGCTGTGTAAAATTTCAGGCAAAGCATTAACATTTCTATGGCAACAAGCAGGTAGCAGATGCTCCACACCAAATTTCATGTTCAACTGATAATTTCATTTATAAATATGTATAATCTATAACTGTTTGGTTTTGTCTATATTAGTATTTTAATTCCTTATACTTGATATGTTTGGTAATATAAACAGTATAGCACATCCTTTACCATTTTTTTCCTCTTACATAACTACATAAAAACACTCAACCCAGGCAAACTGGACATTTTTTCCAGGTGATTGCTTTGACCATTCACATCCTTCTCTAGTACCTCTCCCCTCTATCACTGATTATGACTGGTAGGACTGTACTTTCATTTGATTACTCATGCGCTATACCTAATGCAATAGCACAGACGTATTTCTGCAGTCTGTCAGAGCTCCTGTCCCGCCCCCAGTCCCATATTGTAGCCCGCATTCATATGTCTCACTTTCTTGTGCCAAAGCAAAATGTCTCTGTCATGTATATCTTACATTACCTATAGTTTTAATCCTAACCCTTTAACCCTATACAATGGATAGTCCAATTAGGTTCATTTGGTCTTCTGATACAGTTGTTCTTGTGGTCTTGGGCAAGGCACTTTACTTCAGATAATGACTATTTATGTATTTATTTATTGACCTTTTTTTTTTTTTATTTAAGCAGGTGAAGCATTGAAATTGAAATCTTTTTTTTCAAGGGTGACCTGGGTCAAAGTGAAAATGCAGCACACATCAGGAAAAAAGCATTTACACATTCACACTAAAATAGAAACAGTATAAATTGTTTTTTAAAAGGACTACATTTCAAAGGACTACTCCCTTACAGTTTTAAAAGGATTACTCACTTACAGTCATTACCATAAGAAGAGCATCAGGTTTAATAACTGGCCACACTTGTATCTATATAAATGTTGTATGATTAATGCTGGGTAATATGTTTTTTCTCTTCAGACGCACAGTCAAATTTCACAGATTTTGTATGCCATATGTGATTGGGCTGAAGAAAATGTCAGATAACACAGATGCTGTATAACTAGGAAATAAATAGCTTGAATGCAATTTAGCTAACCCATAGAGGCTAATTCAACCCGCCATTCACTCATTAGCCTGGAAGCTAGGTCCCCACAGCCGATCCAAGTTTGTAATAGAGGTTTGCAATCTCCCCCCAGCAACAGAGAAACATGTTGGAAAAACTAATTGGAAGAATGAGAGAAGGAATAAGCATTAGGGACAACAGTGCAAACAAATGCTGTAGGCAAAGTACTAACTTGACTAATTCAAAACTGAAACATGTGTTGTTCCATAACGAATCCCACTCAACTCAGCATAAATAAGTTCCACAGGAGAAGCCCGTATATGTTCACTAACACGACCTTGGGCTAAAGTACACCTCAAACATGCAGTAAGCACAAACAGTACGGCAAAGTAATTACAGTCAAAGTATGTTATCGATGTCTACTAAAAAAAAACAATGCCAGGAAAAAAACTTTAACAGTAAAAACTTTAAGTCTGTTGTAACACAGTATACATGTTTCTAGTTGGAGCTTGAGGCAGAATATATTGCATTAGATTTCAAACCATCACGATGTTATGGAAGTTCATTATGTGTATGCAAAATAAACAAGATGAAAAATGGAGTGGCAGAATGAAGTCCTGAAGAAAACACCACACACTGATGAACCCAATATATTTCTGCCAGAAGGGACTGGTATTAAACACCTTTTTTTCATTTTCACACAAGACCTGGAACAAAACAGGCTACACCACAATGGGCAAAGTTAATTTCTCTATAGTATTGTACAGCAATTTGTCAATGCCATTGATACAGCAGTAACAGTTCAAACTGTTTCAAACTACAGGCTTATCAATCAGATGTTGATTGACATCTGACCATTTGCAAGCTCACAATCCAGTGTACTCTTATCAGTCCCAAGTCTGGATAAATTCAAAGTGCTACATTAAGAAGACCAATTGTACTCAAAAATATGCCAAGTTAATCACTGTTACTTGCTTAGAGAGTGTAAAAGTAATTCGGTATAAATATTCAGGAAAGACTGTGAAAGTTAGTATTAGTCATTGTACAGTAAGTAAAATAAATTGGATGCAGTTAAAATGCACTATTGAGATTGAAGACATTTTAAGAGTTTGAATTTACCAAGGCCAGTTAGTGCTAATACTGAACTAACTCAACAGTAGAAATCTATCCTCTACAGGTCACACATTACAATAACCTTGGTGTCCTTTTCTGCCACTGGTGCAGTGTCTTAGAGGCTTATACAAGAAACACTGACTCTTCTTGAGGCAATAAGAATTTTCAATTACCTGCATACAAGGCACTGAAATGTGATTCTTCTCTCACTGTAGTATGCCTACAGGCGGGGTACTGATCCCAGCCTGCTGTTTGCAAAAACAGTTCTACCATGGATTTTAACAGTTCTACCAAATTCATTGTGTTTCATTGCGTTCAAGATGTTAAACAAAGACTTCAGACCACATGACAAAATGTTTGTTTGTAACAATGCACTATATTAACTAGAAGGTGCTTGTAGTGAAAAGGTACCTTTTCATTTATATAAATGCATTATACTGTATATACTTGTACTTTTCTTCTAACTATTTACGTTATACTTTTACACTATTAATCGGAGTGGTAGTAGCAGTATTAATAGAAATATAATTAATAACAAAGGTACTATAAAAGGTTTGAAAAAGTGATATAAATACTAATACAGTAGCAGTTTTTTGAGGTATAAGCCCCATACGCTGTGGGGATAGCAACACATGCAATGGCTAGTGGTCGGTTATAAGTATAATAATAGCAGAGTTTTATGTTTGTGGCTTTAATAATTGTAGCTATACTAATTGTTGCTCTGTAGATTTACTTGTGAGTACAGATTTGTTCCACTTCAGCAGCAGTATTATTAATGCAAAATCTAGATACAGTATGAGCTATGAATCCCGGTCTCTTTGTTAGACCTCCTCTTAACATTTTCCTCAGCCATGCCCCTGCACTTGTGTTGTTCATCAGCGCTGCCTCCTCTCTCCTGAGTCCATCCACACAGGGCCAGGTGGGAATGC